>NW_023276807.1:44501690-44791690 GCF_003668045.3 Cricetulus griseus
TCTTATTTGTTTGTTGTTTTTGAAGACAGGGTTTCTCTGTGTAACTGTTCTGGCTGTTGAGGAACTGGTAGACCAGGCTGGCCTACAAATCAGAGAGATCTGCCTGCCTTTGCCTCATAAGTGCTGGGATTAAAGGAGTGTGCCACCACTGCCCAGCTTGCTATCTATGAATAAGTCTACATCTCTTTTCATGACACCGATATTCATCTTAAATCTCAGTACTTTCTGTCTTTTTAGTGTTGTATTTCTTTTTTTCAGGTGAGGATTATAGTGAATTCCCTCAAGAATTTAGTAAACGCATTTGTGCCAAGTGGAAAAATAATGCAGGTGGTGGACCAAAAGTTGGTAAGACATATTTCCTGCAGTTAATTTTAAGGACACAAATATAAACAGACATACATAGTTAAAAATAAGTTGTGCTTGGGTGCAGAGAGACTGAAGCAGCAAGCACAGGTCCTCTGTGTATATATTATAGCTATTGGCTTAGAATTTTTTATGGGACTCCTGACTGTGAGAATGAGTGGGCCTCTGACCCTTGTGCCAGATGTTGGGACTCTTTTCCTCCTCTTGGGCTGCCATGTCCAACTTTGATATGGTAGTTTTTGCTTCATCTTACTGTATTTTCTTTTGTCATTTTTGGTTATTATCTCTTTGAAGCCTGTTCTTTTCTAATGAGAGACAGAAAGGAGGTAGATCTGGAGGAGAGGGAAGGTGGGGGGGGCTGGGAGGCGCAGAGGGAAGGGAAACTGTAATCTGGACATATTGTGTGAGAAAAGAATCTGTTTTCAATAAAAGAAAAATGTGCATGAGATTTGTTTAAATAAGAGAAACTTCTTTGACCTTTTCTCAAGAACGTTAGGGATATTTACATTTATTCTCAAGCACTGTCAAACTTGAGAAAACCTTCAGTTCTAAGGATTAGGTTATTAAGAGTCACAGGATACCAAGCATGGCAGGTTTGAGTAGTTAACTGCTCCATGATTTGTTGGCAGCGTCACAAAGCAATGGGAAAAATACATGGATTTCATCATGAGTATGGGATTTCTTGTTTTCGAAGTTAGATATGCAGGCATACTACTGAAAGCCTAGTTGTCTGCCGGCCCCCCAACACCCTGAGAGTAGAGCTCAGTGGTAGAGCACCAGGGTTAGAATGCTGGAAGCCCCAGATTTGATCCCAGAACGAGGAAGAAAATGTTCATGTTTTAAAAGCACTTTCTACAAGAAACTCAGAGATTTCTCTAACTGAAGATGAAATGACATGTTCATTATAACTGTGTATTCTGTGGAGTCCGATGGTATCTGTGACCCTTGAAACTCCACTGTGTTGAATATTTCTTGTGCCTATGCAGTCACAGAAGTATTTCTTTCCCTGATCCCCAGCCATGCAGGAAGATTTCTCAATACCTTTTCAAATTGAGGTAGCACCAATGGAACATCATCTAGGGACTGGTCCCCCAAGCCCGCAAGGTGTCATCATCTAGGAAATGGCCCTCAGATCAGGTGTCTTCATCATCTAGAGACTGGCCCTCCAGACCCCCAAGGTATCCTCATCATCTTTTGGATGTGGCTGCCAAGTTCAGGTCATGGAGAGGATGGTAGGCTCTAGAGCAGATTTGGGGAACTAGTGACTTGAGGGTCAAATACTTTTTGCTGTGGGGCTGGCCTGGGTAGTTTAGGGTATTAAGCTGCAAGTCTGGCCTCTACCCACTGTGTTCTTTGTTGTTGTTTGAGACAGGGGCTCACTTCGGAGCTCTGGCTGTCCTGGAACTCACTGTGTAGACCAGGCTGACCTCAAACTCAAGAGATCTGCCTGCCTCTGCTTCCTGTGTGCTGGGATTAAAGGTGTGAGCTACCACTGTAAGGCTACCCACTGCTTTCTTCTTCAGTTGTAAAAACCAAACTTTTATGCAACACTGCCATCTCTTCCAGGACAGAACTGCCTTAGTCCTAGGTACCGGATGGTCAAAGCACTTCCTCCTTCCATATAACCCCTGACTTCCCAGCCAGCAAGTCTGTAGGGTTATGTTTGTGTTCTCACCTCTTTACCAAAGTTATCATGTGGTGAAACTACGGATTTACCCAGAATAAAAGTTGGTAGAAACAGAAGGGGATCGAGTCCTCACATGCCCCTGTACCTAAATCCCTCCTCTATCCTGAATGTCAGTAGGGAGGCAGCAAAGCAGTTTTTGATGCTGTGATTTGGAGTCCAGTGTTACTGCATTTTAAGTCTGCCATGCACCTATGAAACTTTTGTTTTCTTATGTGGAAGCATAATATTTACTAATACATATTTCATATGGTGGCAGTGAGGACTAAATGGCATATCGCTATATTGAAAGTGTCATACTTAATGTGTGTTCATTAAGTGGTATTTGTTAAATTGACTGGAACATTTCACTCCATTTGTTCACGGGAAACAAATAATATGCTTAGTTAGGTCACCTTATGCAGATGGTGAAAACAGGATGTTGGGGCAGTGAGATGGCCAAGCCTGATGACCTGAGTTCCATCACCAGAACTTTCATAGCTGAAGGAGCACACCAACACCAGCAAGTTGTCCTTTGACCTCCACACGTGCCTTGTGGCATATGTGTACACATACCTTGTATGAAAAATAAATAAGCAAATGTAAAAAAAAAAAGTGTCAATACAGGACTTGTGAACTTTAAACACACTGTCTTAGCCGGAGAATATAAATGTGTTCTCTGTATTTGTGCTTAAGTTGAGGTTGAGAATCAGATACACTGTCCATCTTTGGATTGTTTACTTGTTGTTTGCTAATTAAATGCAACTGATGCCACTTAGGTCAGGACCAGCCATTAACCCTCACGAACAGTTCTGTGATGTGGTAGAGTACTATTTGTTTGTTGCTGAGTGTTGCCAGTTGATAAAGATTGAATTAGCAGAACTTTGCTCTTTATAAAGCTGATCTAGATAGTGGGTCACTTTAAGTCATGTAGGTAAAATGATTCCTGTTCCCTTCTCTCTGGGACAAAGATCAGTAGGAAAACGGAATCTAAGAATCACAGGTTTCTTAGATTAGTTCAACACTGAGCATTATATAGAATCTTTTAGAAATCAATGTTGTAAATCTTTTAGAAATCCATGATGTAAAATGCATTAAAAATAACATACTTACTGCATTAACAGTATCTAAAGAGTTGTAGTCAGAGAACTGGCTCACGAAGCATGGGTTTAAGTTCAGTGGTCATTCATTTCTTTTTTTTTTTTTAGCCTGGTCTAATTGGCAAGATTCCTGGCCCCTTTGAAGAGGAAATGAAGGGAATTGCAGATGTTACTGGGATACCTTTAGGTAAATTTCACCTTGCAATGTTGAAAATATTTGATAAAACACTGTGGCATATCTGAAGTCTAATGTACTATATGCAGTGAAAGGCACAAATTCTAGGTTTTAACAGCTCATTGAGGGATGACATATGCATCCATGCATGCACATCTCACTCATAAAAGGTGAAGGAATTCTAGTCCTTCAAAAGTTTCCATCTGCCCCTTCACAGACAATAACCCTGTTCTGCCTTCACCACGTTAAACATAAAACCTAACAATTGAATTACTCTTCTTCCTTAATCCTATCAGTACAGGTTGTTGACTGTCTGGGTTGTTTTCAGATTTTATATATTAACAATGGGGCTATTATTGATATTTGTGTGCGTGCATTTTTGCATGTTTTTTAATGGATATATACACTAATTTCTCTTGAACTTTTGAGCCATGGGGTAGCTAGCTATGTACTTAGCCTTGCAAATTCTGCAAGACAATTTCTAAGATGGACAGATTTATTGACAAGCATAGAATGAGAAATATAATTTTCTCTCATTGACACCACATTTCTCTGGTGAGTTACTGACTTTTTTTCAGTTTGACTTTTCTTTATTCCTCCATTTTGGGGGAAGAGCAAAACACTAGTCAGAGTCTCTCCATATATTTCTAATGGATGAGGGACCATTTACTAAAATTGTTTATCTTTCCCTCCATACATCATAGTGGTATCTTTGATGTAAGTCAGATGACTCCATGTATCTGGTCCTATTTGTGAACTTGCTTCTGTTTTCATTCTCTTTGCCTTGTGTCAGTCACACGCTGTCTCGGATTCCAAAACTTTACAGTAGGGGCATTTTAGCATTGTAATTCTTCACCTATGCCTTCCTTCAGCATTCTCTTGTCTGTGTTGTCCTTCTGCATTCCCATATGCTTTATAATCAGCCTGCCACCTTCACAGTCTGTCTGTTATCAATGAAGTTAATATGTCCTTGAATACAGTGTAAGTCAGCCTTTGATTGGGTAGTGATTTCTCAAAGGCATTTTTTTTTTTAATTGGGAGAAAAGGTCTTCTATATTACTCATTATTGTTGGGTAGTGATATATATATGTACATACATGTATGTATGTATGTATGTATGTATGTTTGTATGTATATTTGCTTTTCGAGACAGGGTTTCTCTGTGTAGCTTTGGAGCCTATCCTGGCACTCGCTCTGGAGACCAGGCTGGCCTCGAACTCACAGAGATCCGCCTGCCTCTGCCTCTGCCTCCCGAGTGCTGGGATTAAAGGCTTGCGCCACCAATGCCCTGTAGGTAGTGATATTTTGAGCAACTAATTTCTATCTTCTTGTTTTTTCCTTTTCAAGGCAAATATTCACTGCTATGCAGCCATGCTGGCTTCCTTGTCCCCTTATGGGGTGATGGGATTCTGAGCATGTCCAACCTTGCCCAGCTCTTGAAAGTTTTTAGTTTCAGTTTTCAGTTTGTATCATTTATTGAAAAAGGCTTTTCTCACTAATCTAAAAGCAATAGAGTCACGACTTACGTAACCAGTGGTACTTTTCACAAGAGACTGAAAATTTTTGTTGCTTTTGTTTCTTTTGTTTCACTAAATGATTTTTTTTTTTTAAGGGCTGGGAATATGGATTGACAAGTAAAGGGGCTTGTTGCTAAGCCACACAACCTGAGTTCTGGATTCCTGGGATCCACATGGTGGATGGAAAGAACCAACTTCCACATTTTTTTCTCATTACCACACATGCACCATGACAAACTTACACACACAGTGGCCAACCTATGCACACATGTTGTTGTATGTGAACACATGAATAAATGCACATATAAATAAATATAAAAATATTCTGTCACGCCAGGCTTGGTGACACACGCCTTTAATCCCAGCACTCGGGAGGTAGAGGTAGGCGGATCTCTGTGAGTTCGAGGCCAGCCTGGTCTCCAGAGCAAGTGCCAGGATAGGCTCCAAAGCTACACAGAGAAACCCTGTCTCGAAAAACAAAATATGTGTGTGTGTGTGTGTGTGTGTGTGTGTGTGTATATTCTGTCAGGTGTTGATTACACACACTTTTAATCCCAGCACTCAGGAGGCAGAAGCAGGTGGGTCTCAGTTCAAAGCCAGCATTGTCTACAGAGTGCATTCCAGGACAGCCAGGGCTACATGGTGAAACTGTCTCAAAAAAGAAAAAAAAAATTCTAGCTGAAAAATAATTTAAAAAGATAACATACCTGGCCAGGCAGTTGTGGCACATGCCTTTAATTCCAGAACTCAGGAGGCAGAGGCAGGTGGATCTCTGTGAGTTCCAGGCCAGCCTAATCTACAGTGCTAGGGATGTTACATAAAGAAATCTTGTCTCAAAAAAAAAAAAATCACAACAAAAAAGATAACCTACTGCAGATATATACTTGTCATTTACATGAGAAGATGATCTTGGTATAAATACAAAGAGTCCTCACAAGTAATTACCAAATATAAATATCTTTAGAGAAAAGGGGAGTAACATAATTTAACTGAAAATAAAGTATATTGGGGTAAAAATGCATATTAACCCCAGCATGTTAGCATTTAACAAGACAGGGGTTAAAAGTGGAATGATGTTTTCCTTATACTGTCATGGTTATTATCAAAACTTTTCCTGTTTTTCACAGGAGAGATTATTTCATTCAACATTTTCTATGAATTGTTTACCATGTGTACATCAATAATAACCGAAGATAATGAAGGTAATCTTTGTTAAAGGAACATGTTAAAGTGCAGAGCACAGAATAAAATAAAACTTTTTTAGAGTAGAATTAGAACATTTACTAACAAGGTTTGCTATTTAAATTGTGGTGTGTATGTTGTATATACTTTAGTTAATCCTGGTAAATTTTTCTAAGCATACTGAAAATTAGCCTGAAGACAACTGGGATGCTTATTAAACTTTAAATCAGACATATACCATTCCCTGATGACTAAGCATCCAAATATATGGACCTATGGGGGCCATTCTTATTCAATCCACAACAGGCAGTGACAGATTTGTTTCTGGAGACCCAGCACAAACACCCTCTTATAATTTACCAGTCAACAAGCACTGTGTATGGGAGCCTCACTTTCCTGGCTGGTGCCCAAGCTCTATGGCACAAGGTGACTTGTCCTTCATTCACTCTGACTTTTGACCTACATGTAATATTTGAGATGTTCCACTATAAGTGGTAATTAAGGAATTGGGTAAGTCACATTAATAGAGGTTAGGATAACTATGTCCTGGTAGAACTGTAGTTGTCCAAGGAATAAGGATTGGCCTCTATAGCTGATATGGAGTCTCCAGATCCCAATTGTTACTGTCCCAATGTGATAGTGACACTAATTTGAACTTGTTAAGGCTTATTCTGGTTGCCAGACTTCTTAATTATTATATATTGCTAGGTGATACAGTTGTGAATAGTCTCATCTGTCCACCAGTGATTAAGAATCCATTGTACTTTAATTGTGGATACATGTCTCTGCCACTTCCTCCTAATAGGTCATTTACTACATGGAAGAAACATGGATTTTGGAATATTTCTTGGGTAAGTAAGTAACCTGACATACTTTCACTCCAAAAGAAGTGTAGACTGTAGTATTACCTCGATGAAAAGCAAGTCCCCCCTCATATGTAGAAGATGGCCATGGGTGAAGATGACTGGATCCCTTAGTGTTGGAAAGGCAGGCACACTGGGTGGACTTCCCAGTTACTTAGGAGTTGTATCACAGGAGTTATACTTGCTGAGCAGAAATTGGGACCATGTTTGAAGGGAACAGGTGCTTATTTTCATTTATTGCTTAGAGAAATCTTTCATCTTGACCTTTACGAAAAATATTGGCTTTGTAATTAGAGATCTTCATTTGAATCTGTGTCTCAATAGTTATGTAATCAGAGTTAATCAACTTTTCTGAGCCTCAGTCTTACCACCTGGAAAAGGGATGGAACCACCCTATTTATTCTGGCTCACAGTTTAGAGGTTTCAGTCCATTAGCAACTGACTCTTCTATTTTTAAGGCTGGTAAGGCAGAGTACCATGTTGGGGGAGCAGGTATTGGAGGAGGTTGCTCACTTTCTAAAGTGAGGAATGCATTAAAGACAAATATAGCCCCCAAGGGTGTACATCCAGGGCCCTGCTTCTTTCATATAGGACCCACCTCCTAAGTTTTTATCATCTCCCAGTAATCTCTCAAATTGTCAACTCATCCGTGGATTAATCCTATCACCGCACAAAGCCTCACCTCTGAACATTGGTGCACTGGGGACTGGGCTGTTAGTACATGAGCCTTTGACAGACATTTCAGATCCATCCCATAGCACACTCATAAAGATCTTGTTAAAGCTGATCCTAAGTGACCAGGCAGAAAAAGCACCTATAAGGCAGACATGGAATCTCAAGCCTGTAATTCCAGCCCTTGAAAGGTTGAGGTAGGAGGATTGCAAGTATGAAGTCATCTTGGGCTCCATAGCAAGACCCAGTTACAAACACACAACATCAGCATCTATGTCATGTCTCCTGTCAACTCCATCTTTGTCTCTAATGTCACCAATATTTATTTGTCTTTTTTAGGTGGAATATAAATAACAACACTTGGGTTGTTACAGAAGAATTAAAGTCTTTAACAGTGAATTTGGACTTCCAAAGAAACAACAAGACTGTTTTCAAGGCTACAAGCTTCGTTGGATATGTGGGCATGTTGACAGGGTTCAAACCAGTAAGCCATAAGTTACAACTTTCTAAGTAGCTCTGTGTCCTGCTTTTACTGTCTGGAAGTCTCAGAAAATGAGGACATGTAAAGACTATGAAGGTAGGCATGATGGCACACTCCTTCAATCCTAACAAGGCAGACGGTGGTGAGTTCAAGGCCAGTCTGGTCTACATAGTGAATTCCAGGCCAGCCAGGACTACATAGTGAGACACTGTCACAGTTAGACAAAAAGAATTTGAAGCCCTATTTTTTTTTTTTTCAAATTTGAAAACTCAGGCATCTCCTGCTACCATTCTCCTTTATTGGCAAACATAGGTTGGCTTTTCTAACATAGCATTCTACTTTCCAGAGCTATCTTCAGTCACCCTCAGCAAGTTTTCCCCAAGCTCTGGTGTTTTTCCAGATGTTTCTCTTCTAGCATATTTTTTTCACACATACATGTGTGTGAATATATATACATATGTGTGTGATATAAACTACCACTTGAAGCCCTATTTTACTCCCTCATCCTTATCACCTTTGTCAGTATTTGACCCCACACCACAAAAGAGAAAGGAAATGGTTTCTGTGCCCATTGAAGATAAGGAGCATGTCGCTGGCTGTCAAAGTCTCAAAGTAAAAGTGGGGTCAGGCCTAGGTCTACTGTTCACTTAGGCGTCATGAGTTCAAGCATGGACTCTGCTCTTCGTTTCTTTTACAGTAGTTTCCCACCTACCTCATCTCACACATGTGACATGTTTTGCATGTGAAGTGTTTTGAACTCAGAAGAGTTTCTAATGTTACTGTGGTTTTGATTTCTCTTTGCATTCTCTGGTACCTAGTTCAGGTCCTGCTACACCACTGCCCTGGTAGAGAGACGGGGCCTTTAAGAGTATGCTGATATTTCTGACTGCATTGTTTTGTTTTTATTTTCCTCAGGGACTGTTTAGTCTTACACTAAATGAACGTTTCAGTCTAAATGGCGGTTATTTGGGTGAGTGAAATGTCTGGTGATGGACTAGGAATCTCAGTGTTTGTAAGGGAGGGCAGTAAGCTAACCTCCTCCTGGCCCTGTCACTTTGTCTGCATTTCATCTCTTCCAGGTATCCTAGAATGGATTTTGGGAAAGAAAGATGCTGAATGGGTCGGGTTTATCACTAGATCAGTTCTGGAAAATAGTACAAGGTGAAGATTTGTTGCTTTATTATCAAATACCTGTTAAATAACCCATGTTAAAATACAAAAATATTTGCCAAGACCTAGCTTCACATCCGTTGAGGAACTGTTATATTTCTCAGGAGATTCTTTGACATTCACATGGGATTATTCCTGTTTTCTGTGTATTCTGTGCTGCCATAGCAGAGCAATGAATTGAATTATTAGTATAAGTATTAGATATTGACACTAGGAAAGATATCTAAGTTTTTGCTATACAAAAAAAAAATCATGTCTATAGGAAATGCTAAACAGTCAAATCTTTATTCAGTTTCTTAGCACAGGAAACATACATAAATTGTTAATACATAACCTAGAAGTTATAGTCTCTTGTAGTGCTGAAATTATACCAAACATACTATGTTCATATGACTTGAACAAAATGAGCATCAATCTTACTTTTTAATACATTCAAGGGAATAGAAGTTGGTTGCCTTCTTTATTATCCATTTCATGTTCTTAATAGTCTTCATTTCCAAAGTTACTTTCTGTTCCCCAAGTCTTGCAGGGATTTTTGTGTGTGTGCTTTTGTTGTTTCCTTGAGGTAGAATCATTGGTCTCAAACTCACTATGTAGCCAGTGAGTTCACTATGAACGCCTGATCCTCTGGCCTCTATTTCCTGGATGCTAGGATTAACCGGCATGTCACCATGTCCAGTTTATATGGTGCTGTGGAATGAAGCCAGAGTTTTGTGCATGTTGTCAAGGACTCTGCAGACTGCAAACTGAGCTACTGCCCCAGCCCCTCCCCAGCACTGTAATTATGTTTCCCATTCTTTTGTTGGATAAAAGACATAGAGAGAAAGGCTAGAGGATGACTCTTGAGATCTCCTTCAGATTAGGGGGTCATCCTAAAATTCCCACATTGATCCTCCACCACCCTAATTGCTCATCACCCTAATTCACAAGCACCTTCCTTAACCACAGGCTTCCTCACCTTTTCCCATTCAGCCCCCTTTTGTCTAAAAATGCTTTATCTGATGCCAAAGCTATAGGTATATAAAATATTTATACAGATCAAACATTTACTGTAAATAAATTTACTTTAAAACAATTCTTTGGTATACATAGGATTTTACCATTCATTAAAGACAAAAAGCAAATGTCCATACTAACATGGGATGTACTTGTTTATATGAAGAATTAAATCCTGACTGAATATTTGTTACCACAGGTTGTAAAGCATCTTCATTTTTCAGAGTTGATTGTCAACATTCAGAATGCCACTTGACATAGTATAAAATGGCAGAAATATATTTAGGGGCATTTTGGAAGTTCTGTCATAATCCCAAGCCAAATTTCATTTCACAATTTTTTTATGAAATTCACCGGCAACTCAGGTAGTAATTTTTAAAACTAGATGTTCTTTCTAGAAGCTGAAGCCAGGGCAGTGTGAAGCACACGTTCAGAACCAAGGCTGCAGAGAAGCTGCACATGCAGCTTGGGAGAGCACTCCCAGAAATGCCTCTGAGTCAGTTCACATTTATGTGATTTACAACTAATGTTTGGTCATTGCTCATTCAGAAAGCCTTTACTGTTGCCAACTGTGTGTCCACATTCAGTTAAGTAACTCCATTAAGGGGCCTCACATACCTGTTTCCCTTTAGTTCCTACAACAAAAACACATCATTCAAAATCAACTAAAAATGCTCACTTTTCAAACTTTTTCTGTATAGTTATGACGAAGCCAAGAATACACTAATCAAGACCAAGCTAATGGCCCCAGCATATTTTATCCTGGGAGGCAACAAGTCTGGGGAAGGCTGTGTGATTACGAGAGAAAGAAGAGAGTCTTTGGATGTATTTGAGTGAGTACATTTGATAAAAAAAAAAAAAAAAAAAAATAGCCTAGGCACACATGAAGCCTAAGAGGGAAACTCTCTTTCTGTATCTAGACTCGATCCTAAGCATGACAGATGGTATGTGGTACAAACCAATTATGACCGGTGGAAAAACACCTTGTTCCTTGATGACCGCAGAACACCTGCCAAGATGTGTCTAAATCGCACGACACAGAAGGTACAGTTGCATTGTCACATACAAAAAGACACTGTCTCCATTATGGATGATTAGTGCTAGTGTTTTCTTTGACCTTGAAGAATCTGTAAACCTGAGTATCTCTAGACAAACCTCACAGAGCTTTTGCTGTTGAACTTAAGGAGCAAATTCTTGCTGTAATTTTCCTCCCTTACACTAATGCCAGATACCATTCTATAAAGTGAAATAACAAATTTTGAAATAAATTCCAATTGGGGAGGAGAGAGAAAGAAGTGATATATGAGAACTGTCACCTTTGTTTCTAGCGGTGACTCCAGGGGAGATGCCTTAGGAAGACTGAAAAATATTTTAGTTCCTGATGGCCCGATTTTATGCGTAAATGCAACTGAAGGTCTGTGTTTAATCTATTGAACACAATTATTTTTGTGTCTTAGAATCTCTCGTTTGCAACCATATATGACGTCCTATCAACAAAGCCTGTCCTCAACAAGGTATTTATACACACACACACATACATATATACTGCTTTCGGGGAAGAATGTGCTTATATATTTTGTCTTTCTCTGTTACTTTAGATCATTTGGCCATATTAGTTATGTCCAACTTCAGGTTTATTATTTATTCATTCATTGATTCATTTTTTAAGACAGAGTCTCTCTGTATCCCAGGCAGGCCTATAACTTACTTTGTAGCTTAGACTGGCCTCAGACGTGCACAGTCCTTATGCCTTAGCCCTCTGAGTTCAGGGATTAGACAGGCACCACCCAACTCAGCTTTAAGGTCTCATTTTTGAGAAATGCCTGCAACTACAATTTTAGGAATGCAGTAAGGGTTTTGCTCACTTGGCAACACTGTCAATGTTGTTTCAACTTTAATGCCCCCCTCACTGTAACTGAGAAACCTAACTGTCCCATGTGCTTATAGTCATTCTTTGTAGAGATATGTTCTGGATATATTGCCTTAGACTATTCCATTTTCTTTGTTCTTGTCTGAGTCTCCCTAAAATAAACAGCTTGCATTACCCCTGCCAGAACAAAGTACTCCTTCCCTCTAGCATTTGGAACTAACCAGGGAGTGGCCTTCTTGATTCATCTCAGCCAAGCTACCATCTTTCTCCTTTGCACAGTATCTCCATGTGGCTTCACAGTGTGTGTGCAGGTACCCGAGGGTTTGGGTGTGTGCTTTGTACTCCATGTGCCTACAGTTTCCTTACTGTAATGGAGCTGCACTGAGAAGCATAGGCCTGCCACCTTTGAGCTTTGTATGTGTGCTGGTTATACACTGGAGAGGGTTAACTGTTCCTTAATTACTATTAAGTATCATCATAAAACAATTTCTTTGAAGGACACAAATGCTAATATGTACAAGAAAATCTTAAACTTGAAAATATCTTTAAAATAAAAATAACTTTTTCTTTTCAGCTGACTGTATTCACAACCTTGATTGATGTCACCAAAGGTCAATTTGAAAGTTACCTTCGGGATTGCCCAGACCCTTGCATAGGCTGGTGAGCACACATGGCCTATAGGACATACTGAAGATGTGTTCTCTGGCGTGTCTGATCTCCTTCCACAGGCTAAGACTCAAGGCCTGTTGTTCAGTCATAAGATTATCCTCAGTGTGTCTGCAGTTTACAAACTGTTTTTGTTGTTTGTTTTTATCATCATCATCATTCCTATTTACAGGTAAATTCTTTAAGGGATGCACGCCATATAGAATTCGCCAGTTCATTTCACTTTGACATTGGGGAAGGGGCAACCCTGACCTCTATGGAATGTATCAAGGTTCTTAGCTGGTGTTAAATCCAGTGCCCTGTGTGATTAATGTATACCTTTATGCGCCTTCTCTTTTTTACCTACATATTTATGTTTCTCCTGGTTCTCTATTAGAATCAGCATGTCATCCACCTTTGCTGTTGGTAACAGCAATGTGATGTCACTATGCCTGGCTGGGGTTTCTGAGATGGACAACTGACACTTAGTGCATAATAAATAGACCTTTGACTCTGGAATTAGTATTTGTGAGGGCTACAAAATAATCGTTATGTAAACAGTATTTTTTTTCTTTCTGAGACAGGGTTTCTCTGTGGCTTTGGAGGCTGTCCTGGAACTAGCTCTTGTAGACCAGGCTGGTCTCAAACTCACAGAGATCCGCCTGCCTCTGCCTCCCAAGTGCTGGGTTAAAGGCATGTGCTACCAACATCTGGCAACAGTATTTTTTTTTGAAAGAATAAAAGTGTTCTCTTTTTCCTAATTATATTACCTTCCAGTAACCCCAGGAAGTTTCTAGCTTTAAAAACTTGAGTTTAAGATCTCAACACAAACTAAATTCCTGTATGTATAATTCATTTAATACTTTTTTCATTTTTCCTTCTAATCAACATATTTTTTTAACTTTTCATATAATAAATACTTATTAATATTTTTTAGAAATCAATCTATTTATGAAAAAATGCTTACAGAACTTGTTCATCTTTCTCTAACTTTCATAACTGACAGTGAAATGTATGCTATTTGTGCCAGACTGTATCCATTTCATGTTGTACAATCTCAGTTGTATCATGATGCTCAATAAACAGTCACTGGCAGTCATGTCAGCACTCATGCATGCTGACTGGGTGTGTGCCTGTGTTGCTTTGAGGGTGGGGGTCATTATCAAGAGATAAAAGCTGAACATAATATCTAGATTAAACAACAAGGGTTATGCAAGTAGGTTACTAAACATATGACTTAAATGGTCACAGTCTGTCATGACTAATACTTCTTAACCTAGTCGTGTCGACCCAGTTTGCAGGTATGCAAACACAGCTTTTCCCCCAGAGACTACACACAGGTGCTTCCACAATGCTGACATCTGCAGGATTGTTTTAGAGAAGGAATAGGAATTCACTAGAGGGTTTGTATTACAGTAAGATTCTAAGGTGGGCACACGGTAGTCCGTGGCTATAATCTGAAGTTGAGAGATGTCAATAGAAGAATCAGAAGTTCAGGGACAGTCTCTAAACACCAAAAGAATAAAAACAGAATAAGATTCAATTAATGGGGAAAAAAGATTACAATTTTGACCCTCTCTTTCCTAAGAATGAAATGAGATAAAACCAACCCATGACATGCAGTAGGCCTTGGTAGCATGTTAATATGAGACATTCTGATTGCTGCAGACTGCTTACTTAGAATGACTTGGAATAACTGGCATGGAAATTTTAGTAGCATTGTTTAGTGGTGAAGTAGTTTATAGACAGTGTATCTAGTCAAAGCTTATTTATGCAGCTGTTTACACACAACTATATACCTAGACTAAAAAGCAATAGCTGGGAGGAAATTAGCCAAAATGTTGACAGTCATTTCCCCTGGTTAAAGGTCAGGGCTACTAAGACCCAGGTTGGATCCAAGCAGCCCACCTGCTTAATATTTAGGAACATGGTTTTTTGTTTATATTTTGAGGCACAGTCTTGTAGCCCTGGTTAGCCTTGAACTTGTGATCCTCCTGCCAAAGTGCTGGAACTCAGGCATTGAGCATCAAACTGGGTTTAGGAATATGATTTGAAATGGAGTTCCACACTTAACTAGTATGCACTAGGACCTAGGTTCAATTCCCAATACCACAAAAATTATTAAAATAAGAGGCTGGGTAGTTTAATGATTAACAGCACTTGTTGCTCTTGCAGAGGACCCAGTTTTATGACCCAGCTCCCACATGATGGCTTACAAACTGTCTATAACTCGTTTTAGGAGATCCAACAGCATCTTCTGTCTCCCTCGGTACCAGGCACTCAGAAAGTGCATACGCATACATATGTTCAGGCAAATACATACAACAATATTTTCTTATAAAAAAAATAGAGCCCTGGGATAGCTCACCTTGGTAAAAGGTCCCATGCACCCAGAACTCAGTGTCTCAGGCTTTGTAACAGACAACAGCTCTATATGCAGCAGCCTGCTTTCTCAACAAACCCGTTATGCTTGAAGTCCTACTTGATGGTGATAAAGGCTGAGTTGCTCAGTTACACTAACAGGAGGGATAAGAGCTGGGATTTGAGTTAGAGGTGTCCAACTCTTGGGCTCTTATCATGGCTCTATTTCATAACTACAAGTAGCACAACAAGGAGGCCTGACATGGGAGACCTCAGCTTGAGCTCCTGTCTCCCAAGCCACCAGGCTAAGCGTGCCATTGCTTTGGCTCTGTCATCTGCTAGTTCTTTGTAAAACACTTCAGCTTCCATGGGGATCAGAAACCTTTTGAGATCAGAAACTGTTGACAATGTGTTGTCCAAGAGGACACATGTTCTTTACTTCTACAATCTCAGCTGTGCTTAATCTTGGGGATTTAGAATTAAAGAATCTGTCTTTCTGTGACTGACAAGGCACTACATTAAAAACACCAAGTTCAGGTTTCTTAAATCACTGAAGTGCAAAGCCCAGGCACGTGTTACTATAGTAACAGTATGTAAGTCCTCCTTAGTTGATATAAATTTACTTATATTGGGTGTTGGACATGGCCAGCAGGTCCTAGACAACCTTGTACTATGCACTGTCCCTGCCAGCAAGCTAGAGAGGTGTGGCTGGCCCTGAGCCGTCAACACAGCAACTTGTCAGCCTTCGGGGATGCCCTCCCTCTTGGGTTGGGAAAGCAGGGTTTCCTAGCCAGTTGCCACTGAGCAGACTGGTTTGCTTGGGCAATTTTCCATGGCATTTCTACATACCATGTGAAAAGTTTACATCAGACTCTGGAAGGATTTGCTTTGAATAATAAAGATTATTGTCTCTCCATGGACAAAAGTCGTCAGTCAAGCTGATTGGGAGAACAGCTCTTCATGTATTTCTGGTAGTTTCCTAAGCGTGAGATGCCACAGTTATTGCAGGTCATGTGGAGTACAGCATCCACTTGGCCTATCTATTACCTCCTTGGGGGACTTGGGAGGGAAAGCAACAGATGCAAACACACAGAAGTCCCTAACTCTGTCTAGGAGTGCCAACAACCATTAGGCTGTGTGGCAGGCCAGATGGTGAGCTTGCAAGTAGGGTAAGATCATAGACCATTCACGGTTCTTGTGACCTCGTGTTACACCCGTGCTATAAATAATCCTTGAGATACTGATCACTGCGCCTTTAGAGCAGCCAGGCTGGGATCCAGGCATGTAAGTCCTTGGGACAGCTGCTTCCTCCAAGGCTTCTTTGAAGGTAGGTCAAAGTGAATGATGTATAGTACATTTCCTCAGGGTCTCAGCAGACTGGGTAAGGAGGGACATACAAGACATGAAGTAAATTGATGTAAATCATTTGCCGTGTTGACTAAAGGGGCCTGAGCCAACTAGGATTTAGGTGTCTGAGGACCTGGCTTCCTGCAAATGTCATCTGAGTCCAGCGAAGCCTCTAGAAGAGTGTAGGTTCCAGATCCCATGGAGCCCAGCACACAGCCCTTTTGAGAGGTGAGTGGGAGGTGCAGAGGCATTGGATCTTTGTGGATTCAGCTCCAGACCGTAACTAGAACCTTTGCAGCTGACATGGAGGCGTCCAGACTGATGGCCCTGTTTATTCAAAAAATGCATCTGCAGTAGGGCATAACCATTTATTAGTAATCAATAAGAACTGAAGTGTTTCCATTTATCAATGAAAAAGAAGCCACTGATTTTCACACGTAATTTTAGCTTCTAAAAAATTGTTGAATATTGCCTTAAATTTATCAAATAGGTTGGGAGTGTAGCTCAGTAATAAAGCATATGCCTAGCATATGTGAGGCCTTGTAATTCAACCTCTGGTCATCACAAGATAAAGGTAATTAAAGAAAAAATTACTACCCAACACCAAGAGATGGATGAATGGCTTAAGGTCCAGATAACTTAGCTCAATCCCTGCTATCCATGGTAGAGGAACAGAGCAACTCCTCTGATTTCCACATGTGTGTCATGGTGTACACAAATACACACAATAAATACAATTTTAAGTATTACCACCTGACTATGCTTATAAATTTATTCAGTGCCTAAAACATTAAGGCCAAGTTTTACATCACATTTATAATCCCAGTACTTGGGAGGGTCAGGAGTTCAAAGGCATCCTCAGATACATTGCTAGTTTGAGGTAAGCATGAGCTATGTTGAGACCTAGTCTCAAAAACAAAAGAAACTGAATATTTGATATGTAACTTTCCCTGATACTTTTTGTATTATATATTTGTAATTTAAGGGAAATATAATGAATTTTTCACTATGTTCTCTCCAGATTACCTCAACATGTCTTAAAAATACTATTACTTAATATGTAGGGGTGTGCTATTTCACATGTGGTGGTCAGTGGACAACTTTGTGAAGCTGGCTCTCTCCACCATATGGGTTTCAGGGATACAACTCAGGTCATCAGGCTTGGTGGCAAGTACCCTTTTTCCCACTGAGCCATGCCATCAGCCCACAAACATGCCAAGGCATGCAAACAGGCTGGAAAATGTTGAAATTCTGATTGCTTCACCAGTGGGCTGACTGGAGACTTAACTGTCTTGTGGTTTCATATTTGCCTTTGTAAAATGTTCAACAATGATTTTCTCAGAGTTCCTCTGGGTTTCGGAATCTAGATTTAAATTATTTCTCAATGTTGCAGGCAGCTCAGCAGAAGCCAGTAGCCAGGTGTGACTAGATAGCTCCAGAATGTTGTAGTGTTACTCACTCTGATGCATGGGTGAACCCAATAAATTTTTTTGTCAAGTATTTAAAAGTGGTGTTGCTCTACTTGACTGGAATCATGTGAACTGCCAGTCCAGAATGGTCTCTATATGTGCACACCTGAGTATACTATACACACAACCACACAAAAGTAACGTGGTTAAACACATTAAAAAAAAAAAAACTTGTATGGTTAATCTGTACATTAATTTTTGTTGTTTACAATACATTATCAGTTTTAACTTTACATTCTTTTTTATTCATTTGATATATTATATCCCAACTACAGTTTCCCCTCTCTCCTCTCCTCCAAGTCCCTCCCCCTAAACCCAGATCCACTCCCCCTCCTTTAGAAAAGGGCAGGCTTCCTAGGGATATTTTGCCAGGGTACGGCCTGTATCAGTCCCATGCTACAGAGGCCATCTATTGCAGACTGATGTCTGTGGGGCTACAACTGGAGCCAGTTAAACAGCCCCAGGTCCATCCCTGAGTGGGGGAATGTGGACCAGGAAACTCCTAGCTATGACAGTGTTAAGGACCAGACAGAGACATCCTGTCATCTCAGGAGGGCTCTCAGTTCATACTGGAGTCGATGGTTTATTCAAGCATCCTCTTAAATAGCTATCCAACAGTGGGGGTGATAGCGGGAGACATCTATTATCATAAAGCTGATATCAAATATTTCCTTTAATCCCAGAGTCAGTCTTAGAACTGCATGTCCTCACCAGCCTCTCACCAGTCCCTATGCACATACACAAACCCTCTGACATTCTACAAGGGCACATCTCGATAGTAGCGTACTAGTTTCTATGCATGTTTCACCAGCCCCATGATGGGTGTGTGTCCACCCAGGGGCCTAGGCTTATTGCTAAAGAAACTATGAACCATTCCCCACCAAGGCCAGGCATCCAGAGGTAATCACCAGGCATCTGAAAGACAGTGGGAGATTCAAGCTCCTGGAATCGAGCTGCGATTTGCACCCCAAAATATCATAATCGATATTTTTAGGGCCCTGACATCAACTAAATGTAGCATATGAAGTTATAATCAGTCTAGGCACATCCCCTCATATTAAGGCCGGATTAGGCAACCCAGAAAGAGGAAAAGGGTCTCAAAAGCAACTGAAAGAGTCAGAGACAGCTCCTGCTCCCACTGTTAGTACTCCCACAAGAACATCAAGCTACACAACCATAACATATACGCCCTAGGTCAGACCCATGCAGGTTCCCGGATTGTCACTTTAGTCTCTGTGAGCTCCTATGAGGCCTGGTTAGTTGAATCTGTGGGCCATTTTCTTGTGGTGTCCTTATTTTATTTCACAAACTAGGTAAAATCTATGGTACAATGTGGAATGGAAGTTGTAGTTAATGGTACTCATTTTTCTTGATTTTGATAGAGTAGGTGTCTTATGTTTTCATTGATAAGAATGCTAGTAAGGTGCTGGAGATAACTCACCATTTAAGACCACTGTGGCTGCGTTTCCACAGGACCCAGGTTCAATTCCCAGCACCCACGAGAAAGCTCACAACTGTCTGTAACTCCAGTTCCTAGGGATCCAACATCCTCACACATACCTACATTCAGGCAAAACACCAATGCATATAAAAATAAAAAATCCTTTAAAAAAAGAATGTTTGTAGGTTTGGAAGAAATCTCTGGTTAGAATTAATTTAAGAATTACCTTTTTGGGGGGCTGGAGAGGTTGAGAGTACTGGCTGCTCTTCTAGAAGGACCTAGGTTTAATTCCCAGCACATACACGGCAGCTCACAAGTGTCTATAGCTCTGGTTCCAGAGGATCTGGCATCCCCACACAGACACACATGCAGGCACAACACCAATGCACATAAAACAAAAAATTTTAAAAATTACCTTTTCACATATGAACTCACAGACACTGAAGCAGCAAGCATAGGGCCTACACGGGTCTGTACCAGGTCCTCTGTGTATATATTATAATTACTGGCTTAGTATTTTTATGGGACTCCTGACTTCAGTGAGAACGAGTGGGCCTCTGACCCTTATGCCTGCTCTTGGGACTCTTCCTTCTGTTGGGTTGCTGTGTCCAACTTCAATTTGATAGTTTTTACTTTGTCTTATTTTATTTTGTCATCTTTATCATCTCTTAGAAGCCTGTTCTTTTCTAATGAGAGACAGAAAAGGAGTGGACTCAGAGAGGAGTGGAGGTAAGGAGGAACTGGAAGAAGAGGGAGGGAAAACTATAATCTGGACACAGTGTATGAGAAAAGAATCTATTTTCAATTGAAAAAAAATAAGACAAAAGATTTATATTCTAAAAAATTGCCTTTTAGTGCCAGTTTTATTGCAGTGGTCTTAAGGTTTTTATCTTCTTGTATATACAGATTGAGAGTCATATTAGTGGGTAATTTAGTGTTAGTCTACCTTAGATAGATGAGATAAATCCAATAAGACTCATTTTGCTAAATGAATAAACCTGAACTATTATTTCCCCTCTTCATATTGTTCTTAGGTGGCCATGACATCCAGGCATCAACTTGACAGAACTGAAAAACACTCCCCCTATTCAGTTTTAATTATCTTTATTAATGTTGAATTCATCCTCTTTTCTTCCTCCAGTCCTTTCTCCTTCCCTTCTTCAGAGCTGATAATCATGGGACTTTGTGCATGCTAGACACTTTGCTCCTGAGAGACACGCCCAACCCCGTCCATTCTCTTAAGCGGTTACACATACTTGCTATCTTTTCACCCTACAATTTAAGAAATCATCATAGTCATTGTTACCAGTCATGATCACAGTTCTCAACTCTTATTAGTTCGGTTGATCCTTGACATGCTTTCCCCCTAAATGGTTATTTTAAAAATGGGAATCAAAGTTTTCTCAAATCAAGAAGGGCACACCATGTGGGTTAATAGTGATAAACTTCATTCATTTTCTCTAGTGACTTTTTTCTATCATTACCCTTCTGAACTTACCCCTGTTTTAGATTTTACGTTTAGATGTACAAATGTAACAGAATTTATGTGTACCGGGTGCATGCAAGTACCTATAAGAGTCAGAGAGCATCAGATCCCCTAGAGCTGGAGTTGCAGGTTGTGGGCTGGGAACTGAAGCTTGATCCTCTTCAAGAGCACCAGGCACTCAACCGTCAAGCATTCTTTCTAGCAACTTACTCCTATTTAAAAAATAAATTTGAGGCTGGGGAGATGGCTCAGTGGTTAAGAGCACTGGTTGCTCTTCCAGAGGTCCTGAGTTCAATTCCCAGAAACCACATGGTGGCTCACAGCCATCTGTAATGAGAGCTGGTGCCCTGTACTGGCATGCAAGCAGAACACTGTATAAATAATAAATAAATCAATTTAAAAAAAAATAAATTCGATACCACACTTTCTACTGAGAGTGGTATTGAAAAAAATCCATTGAAGAGGTATTGACAGCTAGTAAAATATTAAAGGCCTTTAATATTTATATTCAATAAAATGACAAATGAACCTTTTCCTCTGCCCAAACATGTTTGCACAATTTCTTCTTTATCAGCCTGCTACTTCACTAATTGCATAGCATTTTTCATTAAAAAGAAAAAGCTTCATATTTGGCCTAGAAACATACAATTTAGAGGACTTAACAAAATCATGGATTTAATCCTTGTAGCAAAAAATATATTATATCATCAGGAAGTTGATGGAAAATGTATATTAAAACCTTTGTCTCATCCCACTGCTTAAAAACCTAGAAATGAACAATCTGGGAAATGTCCAAAAAGACACAGTACTAAAAAAACATATTTGTTGGGCCAGTGAGATAGATGGCTCAGTTGGGTAAAGGTGCTTGCTACCAAGGCTGAAGACCTGAGTTCAATCCTTGTGACCCACATGGTAGAAGGAGAGTACAGACTCCTACAAGCTGTCCTCTGACCTCACATGTCTACCATGGTGTACATATAAATAAATGTAACAATTTAGTGTATAATAATTATTATATAAATATAATAATTTAATGTGCATGTTATTTAAACAGGCAGATATTTTGGTTTACTGGTTTGATAGTACTGCAGCCTAGTTCCTGAGCCCCCTTGATCAGTACATTCTCTGAGTGTCCTACTCAAACCCATTTCATCACTACCAGGAAGACATTTCGAATAAGAGTCTACTGACCTTAAGGTTAGCACTGTTGTTCAGGTCAGAGGTAGGTAGCTAGAGCAGAATTCCAACTGCTCTGAAGAATTGACATACAGTTGCTTTACTATGTCTCATGCTGGATTCAGTTACTGGGAGTAAATGGCAGGTGATTTTACAGTACCCTTCTTCTAGATCAATCTTAAGAAATATGTTTCCTCTTCAGTCCATAGACTGTACTGTATCACACTTAACATTCATATCTCTCAGATATTTCAAATCAGGGAAGATAGATTCAATCTCAAAATATTTTTTATGTATATATCAGAGGTATTTATAAGAAAAAATCAATGGAACTGAGAAGTAATAAAGAATGTGTGCTTCATAAGAAAAATACTCTCCAGTGATACTTTTCAATAGTGTGTATCATTACTTTTCATGTCCTGAGTTTTTAAACATTAAACACTGCCAACTAAGACACAATTCTGAAATGAAATCTAAAGTGCAGTGAGTACATCAACTTAAATAAAAATACAATTCAGAGTTATATGTAGGATATACATTTATTAACAGTGAAAAAAGCATTTACCCAAAGTGAATGTTACAAAATACAGAGTACCTCCACAGTCTGGGTAATTCATTATTGTAGCATTGGTTATCTCTAACTACATAGAGCTATATCTTACTGGAATTTTTTTTTCTCTCTATCACTAATCAAAGTTTTAACTTACAAATTAAGACAAACAGGAATACTTAATTTAATTAACTTTTGAGCAAAACTTACTAGGAAAAACATATTACACATATTATCTGTTTCAATCTTTGGGTATGTTAAAACTAAATTATCTACTAAAATATAAAAATAACAGACTAGATAGCAGCTATAACATATGTCAAAAAAACTAGCTTGATAAAGTTCATAGGAACCATGGTAATAGCTAACATATTCATTACAATTCTTCCATTGTATGCATGCAAAGAGAGAGAAAGAGGGGAAGGGAGGAAGAATGCACTGCAATATGTAAGGCTTGGCTTGAGGATTAAAATGAAGTTTCTTGCCTTGAGTCTGGAAAATACGTTAACTTCTTTGTACCTATAAATTATTGTTCTAATGTCCCTGAAGTCAGCCCAACTGGGTAAGAATCCTTGATTCTGGATTGGAAGTTTTCCAAATAAACTTGAATGAAGTTCAGGATATATGTTCTTAATTTAAATGAAGTACCAATTCAATAAAAGTCCTCAAAGGGAAATCATCATTTGCTAGTCCCTGACTGGACATTTATATTAAGCTATCAGGCAAGTGAGAATTTTAAAGGAATACCAAACAAGTTCTTATAGGGCATTTTATACAACTACTAAAAAATTTAAGCAGATACTTGGAACTAACCTTCACACTATTACTTTTCAAGTGAAAAATCTAAGACTGACCTACTCATGGTTAACTGGCTCTGTGATAATACCATATCAGGGCAGTGAGTAAGCATGGATGGAATCAGGAGAGACAGCATTTTTTTAAAAGTTGGTTTACTAAGTTATGAATTTACAAAGAGACTCTCTTAACACTGGAACTTGCTCCTCTCTCTCACAACACACAAAATCAACTGTTAGGCTTTGGTTTTAAATTATCATCTCAAAAGGCATGTTTGTCCAAAGGCATTAAAATGTTCTATTACATAAATTTAGTTCTATTTATCCTATTTGAGTTTAGTTTTTCATTTTAAATTAATTAGAATTCTACTTGTCTATACAGAAATATTCCCTAAATTTATATAAAGCTTGTTTTTTTTTTTTTAATTTTTAGAATGAGGCAACACAGGGCAAGATTTGCAACTCTGGAAAATATTAATCTAATAGATTACAACTCTGTAACATTCTAGGTAGTAACATCATCCAAACTTTGTACACAATCTGGATTATTAACGTCCTATGACCACTCCACAGATTCTTGGTTACCTTTATAAAAGCTACTTTGTTCTTACCCAGGACCAGGAGATAACTACAAGAACATCAGACCCAACAGTAGCAACAAACACTGGCATTATTCTGAAGACTGATCTAAGGCTGGGATTTATAATAAATAATGTATTTCTCTAATTCTTGACCACTGCTGTTTCTGAGTATTAAGTTACATAAACAGCAATTTCCTGCATAGAATTCAACAAAATTTCCCAAAAGCATACTTTACAGATAAGTTCAAACTTTATTTAAAGCTACATTTTAAAGTTAACATACCAAACAAACATCACAATGAAGGGAGGGGGTCAAGACCATAACAAAGAAAGAAAAGAAAGAAAAAGAGAAAGAAGAAAAGGAAAAAGAAAATCCCACAGTGTGTCAAGGTTTGAATCTGTCCAGGATTCAGATTCTGATGTTTTAAACTGCCATGGGCAGAAATTAGCACACCCATCAAAAATGCAGTGTCAAACTAATTTACATTTATACAGATCAAAACAGACCTTTATTTAGTGTCTTTATATGCACTGACTATGGAAGAGAGTTAGGTGAGTCTCTGAAGACATTTCATATACTCTGGGCTCCCACTGTTTCTGAAAAGAAGAATAATGGTTAATGGTTTATAAATTAGTGAATTAAAATATTACTAAAATTTACTTTTAATATTCTCTTTCATAAAAGCTTTTACTTTATATATAAGATTACACACACACACACACACACACACACACACACACACACACACACACACAATGTGAATTTAGTTCAAATTCCCTGACAAAACACAGAATGAGAATTTGTTTTTCATGATTGGAGACGAAGCAAATATTCTCCCTAAAATTTCCACTACAAGAAAAATAGAGTAACTATAAAAATGATTAAATGTACACAAAAGAATAGTGGCTGGAGACAGATGAGAGCCCAACCATTTCCTTGAATGCCCTGACTACATGAGGCTGTATGAAGAGAGTTGCAGCTTAGCCCACGACGATAGGCTGCAGCTGAAACAGATGCCATGTATTCAGATGGGCAGAACTGAGCTGAAAAGTAGAGTTCTGATATATCTAAATGTTCTGTTTCACAT
Organism: Cricetulus griseus; assembly: GCF_003668045.3. Classification (NCBI taxonomy): domain Eukaryota; kingdom Metazoa; phylum Chordata; class Mammalia; order Rodentia; family Cricetidae; genus Cricetulus; species Cricetulus griseus. The sequence goes on from NW_023276807.1 coordinate 44,526,681, forward strand.
CTCATTTCCAAAAAAAAAAAACAAGAAAAGTAAAACTTACATGATTTTACCTCTTGATAAGAGAATAATAAGAAAATGCTTTGATTTTGGTACAAGAATTACTCTGAGTAGCTCAGAAGTTGTACCATTACATCATAGGGAAGGAACTAGAGAATACTGAATGACTCTCTCTCTCTCTCTCTCTCTCTCTCTCTCTCTCTCTCTCTCTCTCTCACACACACACACACACACACAGTGTTTCATATATATATATTAATATATGAAACAAGTATAAGGTTTAATTATTATAATTGCAAAAACAAACTATGCTTATCTGCATAAAATTCATAAAGTAAGAATAGGGTTTTTTTGTTTTCTGCTTTTTTTTTTTTACTTTCTACAACAAAGGAGGGTAAGGAACATTTAAAATAATAAAGGCAAAAACCCAAAAATAAGGTGGACACAATGACAGGAGGGGAAATGGATCTTAATACATGCGTTTTACAGGGGAGATGAAAGATATTGTATTTTAAGCATTAAGAAATCCAAAATATTAGCATTAGAGGTACATCTAGCTCTTTATTAAAACTAAAGAATTTTTAAAAATAGAAAATACAATCTGATATAATTTGAAAAAAGTCAAGCAGCTGAATTAATTGACAGATTGTTCCTTTTCCCACTACTAGCCTTAGAATTTCTAGGAAGTAACAGTATATTTCAAAAACAAACTCGACTGGTATGATCATAATTTTTCAATGCAAAATTAAAATTGGCAACTTTTACCAGGTTCTTTCAGTATCTGAGAATTTCCAGCTAATTCTTCAGTCTGCATTTCACATATTTCATCAGATAAATGGTTTTTCTGTTCTTCTTCTACCATTTTCTTCCTTAGCTCTGCCTTTGGAATGAAAATTAAAAGTATAATCTTTCATCTAGCATTTGTTAAAAAGACAAGTTTAGTTAAAGAGAGCCAAATACCTCTGAATAGACGGTCAGTTTGAGTGGCAAATCCTCAACTTTCACAAAATCTTCTTCATCGGACTTTTGACTTATGTTTCCAGACTCTGCCTCCTATAAGGTAAGTTATAGTTAATGAACAAAACAAAAGGCACAACACCTCTGCATCAAAATCTAAACATTTAATGCCTAGAAATAAGGTGGATTTTTATATAGTAATACTTACATAAATGTAAAAATGTTAGCACACTGTTGGAACTTTTCTCCCTATTGAAAAGCCACATTAGGGACATTGGTGGCACACGCCTTTAATCCCAGCACTTGGGAGGCAGAGGCAGGCGGATCTCTGTGAGTTCAAGGCCAGCCTGGTCTCCAGAGCGAGTGCCAGGATAGGCTCCAAAACTACACAGAGAAACCCTATCTCAAAAAACCAAAAAAACAAAAAACAAAACACAAACAAACAAAAAAACACCACTTTACAAAGGCTGAATGAATAATAGTTACACCAGGGAACAAATAACTAACCAACAGTTATTTTCTTTCTATCTTTTTATTTTTTATTTTTTGTGGTGCTAGGAATTGTAACCCTCACCCTTGCTGTTTATGTTCATACCACACATCAGGATTATATTCAGAATATAACATTTATAAGCTTTTTAACTTTAAGTTTGTTAAGGCTCATATAGAAATACTATTTGTGAATTTAGCAATTTACTTTTGTGACCATCTCAAATTCTTTTTCTTTAACTTAAATTTTCTTCTTTCCTTTATGATCCCTTGCTATTTTAAAAGCTATTACCTTTCTATTAGCTACCCAGGTAAAAACCTGGGGTTGTTTTCTCTCTGGCATCATCATCACCATCCACATTCTTCTTCAGTTGTACACCTTCCCTGACAACATCTTTTTTTTTTTTAACTAAAACCAAAAATTTTTATGTGCATGAATGTCTATGTGAGGATGTCAGATTCCCTGGAACAGGAATGATAGGGGATGTCCTTCTGCATGTATGTTTCTCTTATTGGTTGATGAATAAAACACTGATTGGCCAATAAGCCAGGCAAGGAGTATTGGCAGGGCTACCAGATGAGAATTCTAGGGAAAGAAGGCAGAGAGAGGCCACTAAGAGACACCATGCTGCCCAAGGAGTAACATGCCATATTATGGGTAAGACACAGCCTCGCAGCAATACATAGATTAATAGAAATTGGTTAATAATTAAGACAAAGCTAGCCAATAAGAAGTCCCAGCCATGGGCCAACAGCTTTATAGCGTCCATGTGTTTATTTGGAGCAAAGTGGCTGTGGGATCAGGTGGGAGAGAAACTTCCATCATCACTGCAGTTACAGACAGTTGTGAGCTGCTATGTGGGAGATGAAATTTCAATGTTTGGAAGAGCAGCCAGCTTTCTTAACCACTGAACCATCTACCCAACTCCCAGACAATACTAGATTACTCTTCAGAGAACACAACACTGACCATTTCACTGTTTTGTGAAAAAAAAAATCAGCATGGATCTCTGCCTAAAAATTGAAAATCAAAAAACCCTAAAATCTAATTATGAGGTATTATTAATAGCAAACCTTCTATTGTGTATTTATCAAATGATAATAAGAATGAACATGCCTGTAAGTACAGCACTCAGCAGGCAAATAAAGGCAGAGTTCAGTAGGTTTGAGGCCAGTTTGCTCTATATGGCAAGCTCCAGGCTTGCTGGATAAACAAGAGAAACAAATAAACAAAGAATAAATTGGGTAGGGGGGAAGCAAGATGGCTCATCTGGTTTAGACACTTGCTGCTAAGCCTAAGTTCAATCCCCAGACCCACAATGTGGATGAGAGAGCCTATTGAAGCAGGCTGTCCTCTGACTTCCACACGTGCGCTGTGGTGCATACATGTGCATGTGCTCTCTCTCTCTCTCTCTCTCTCTCTCTCTCTCCTCTTCTAATTAATATAATAAAAGATTTTTGAAAGAGTGTGGAGAAATGGCTCTGGTTAAGAGCATTGGCTGCTCTTCTAAAGGATCCAAGTTCAATTCTCAACACTTCTTTTGGTGACTCACAGCTATCTGCAACTCCAGTTCCAGGGGATCCAATGCCCTCTTCTGACTTTTATGGGCTCTTGAACATACATTGTGCACATACATTCACTCAGACACATATACATAAATTAAATACTGCACAAAAATGTTTAAAGATTAAATCAAGCAATTTTCAGAGCCTTGAATGCTTAAGCAGACACAGCAAGAAAAACCAAGCAGCTTACAAGAGTAGGTGTCCATTGATGTTTTTGAAACATTCTCAATTCCCTTTCCAATCAATCTGTAAGTCATAACTATACAACTGTCTTTAATAACACAGTTTTAATTTTTAAAAAATGAACCAAAGGCTAGCAATGACCATCACCTGTAATCCCAGAACTCAAGAGGTAGAGGCAGGAGGAACCCTGAAGTTCCAGGCCAGTCTATCTACCCATCAAGTTCCAGATTGGCCAGATCAAAGTAACAAACTCACAAAACTAATTAAGAACAAGAAGAGGAGAGGGATACATTGTACCCACTGAGGTTCAAATATTACCCTACAAATCTCTTCATTTTTGCTAAGAAAAATTATATTAAAAATACACAACCAAATCATCCCCGAGATAATGTGTTTGCTATTCACTTTAAATGAAATCAAGGTTCAAAGTGAAACTAAACATACATACTTCGTATTATAAGTGTAATTTCCTAAGATACTGTTAAGCGATTTGCCATATACAAATACTGACTCTGTCAAGCAGTTTTTTGCCATACCTCAAATTTATTACCTTCAGATATATCAAAGAATTTCAAAATGCCCCAAATAGCAAAGAAGTAAAAAATGGAAAGTGTAAGAGATTAATTGATGTTATCATGTATCATTAGCACTTCAGATCTGAACATGAACTCTCGTCACCATAACTAATTTTTTTGGTTTTCAAAACTATAAAACCTTCAGGTTTTGAGATGGTCACTTAATTTACTATCACTTTCCTACCAAACCAAGCATAAGTAAAAAAAACTGTATGGTCTGACGGGTTCTGAATCTAACCACAAAGTGGAGTTTGATTTATATGATCAATGTGTTACTCTCAAAAATGAAATATACACAGAAATGAAAAAACAAAACTACTTTGGAAACATAAATAGTACATACATAGTCATTCACTAACACTGGAGATTCAGTATCAGGACTTCCAGCCAGAGAGCTCTCGGGAGTCTCCTGAGCAGATTTCACTTCCTTGACTCTAGGCACTACAGTTTCACTTGCAGTTAAGGGTAATGGCATAGGGTCAGGCTCTTTAGATGAATCAGCAGTAGTAAGGGAGTCCTTCTGGGTAGTGCTACTTAAAGGTTGTCCATTTTCCAAGATATTGAGATAACAAGGCTTCACAGGAGAGCTGTCTTGATCATCTGTCATCAAAAGAAAGTCTCTGCATTAGAGAAATGAAGCATCTTGTCAACTTTACTCCAAAATGCTAAGTAAAGACAGTATGTATGAATGAGAGTAATCAAGGTATGGAAGACCCAAAAGATCCCTTTCCAGATTTGCCTTATCATGGTCCCCAAGTTTAGTTAACAGATTTAGCTAGGAACATTTTAATTTAAGGTCCTGAAGGCCAAAGTGACTTCAGTGAATTATGAAAAATGAGTTAGTTACTTTAAAACAAACTAAAACAATACAAATCCCTTTCACTTTTCTCTAAAGAAGCTCTGTGGGTAAATTTTCTGTACAGGTAAATATTTGTCAAATATAAATTAAAAAAAGATGGCAGGAGAGCTGAAGAGATGGCTTAGCCATTAAAAGTGCTTGCTCTTTTCACAGAGGACTGCAGTGCATGACCAGAACCCACATCAGGTAGTTCACCATCACCTGCAACTGTAGTTCTAGAAGATCTAGTGACCTCTTCTGGCCTCTGTAGGCACTACATGCACATGATACACATGCATGTACTTACACACACACACACACACACACACACACACACACACACACACACACACACACACACACACACACACACAAATAAAGAAAAATCCTTGCACTGGGCAAGGGTCCCATGCCTTTCATTCCAGAATGGAGGAAGCAAAGGCAGGCAGACCTCTCAAGTTGGAGGCTAGCCTGATGTATATAGGGGGTTCCAGAAGAGCCAGGGCTACATACTGAGAGCCTGTCTCAAAACAAACAAACAAACAAACAAACAAACAAACAAACAAACAGAAAATAATTGTAGTTGGAGATACAATATGGGTGAATGCACCTGCAATTCAATGACTTGAGAGATGGAAGCAGAAGGACCTGAAGTTGAAGGTTATTTTCAAACTACATAAAAGAGTTCAAAGCCAACTTGGGCTACATGAGGCTATTCTTAAAAACTTAACAACAAAAATCAAAGCAATCAACCACTGTTCTCTTACATAAAATATTTACCATGCTGGGCAGTGGTGGCGTATGCCTTTAATCCCAGCACTCGGGAAGCAGAGGCAGGCAGGTCTCTGTAAATTCGAGGCCAGCCTGGTCTACAGATCGAGTTCCAGGACAACCTCCAAAGCAATACAGAGAAATCCTATCTCGAAAAACAAAACAAAAAATACTTACCAGGATAATAAAAACAGGTATTAAGTCCAAAGTGCTTTAAATTTACATTAGCTAATAAAACTTTTTCTAGTTTTAAACACACTGAAAATACTTTAAAGAATCTAAAAACTAGGGTTATTTAGACTTCTTACTCTTACTAGTTGGTTCTTGGTCTGATGGTACACTCGTGCTTTCTGATGTTTTTTCAAGATCATGTTGCAGAACCTAAAAGAAAAATATGTTTTAATAGCAAGACTTAAAATAAATGGTCCCTATAGAAAAGTTAACTAATACTGTGTGGTTATTGGCCAAAGCCAGAGCTATAAAAAGGGAAATATAACAGTCTTTTCTAAAAGTGTTTCAAATAGGGTTTAGTTAACAATTAAAAGATGTGTAGTTAAAGAGGTTTCCTTCTTAGACAGCGCCAAACAAATAACAGAATACAACAGATCTCACAAATTTATTTTTCTCAGCATCATTCACAAATAGAAGCATCCGATGCTAGGGAAGGCTATGATGGTAGGACAAGGGTTTGATGATTATCACAAGGGGTACACTGGTGAGCTGTTTTAGTCTTTTAAGGAAGTAGCGACTCCTAGTTTTTCATGTGTAACCTCACAGAAAATGAAAGACTACGTTTTAGAGAATTGAACTAGCTTCACAAAGGTTGGAATAGAGAAAGGTAGAATTAAAAAAAATGCATAAATGAGGACATGGCAAAAAAAAAAATACCGAAAATAAGGGTTTAATCTAAGTCTACATAATGATAGAATACCTAACTCTACCCAGTAAGCTCAAGAATACCAGCAACAAAGCTTCTATGACCCAGTGTGGAGAATGGAAGAAACCTCTCTATAGAAACCACTCCAAGGCAAGTCCCAACATAGTAAACTGACAACTGGGACTTTCTAAAGTCAGAAAGTGAGCTGCCTATAAAAATGCCTTAAGAGAAACTCCAAAGACCCAAGCCATTTTTCAAAATATTGTGTGTATGTATATATCTATAAATCTTTAAAGCAGCCAAGGTTCAGCAGATATAGATACCCACAGCTTTTAATACAGAAGAAAATATATGACATTATAAAAAATAATCAGAAAAATGTTGAAGGTGTTTAGACACAGTAGGTAGGAAAGTTGAAATAAAATAAAACTAATTAACACAAGTATTAAGACCCAGGATACATTCCAGAAAGTAAAGCAAAATGATAAAAACAATGGGACAGAAAAAGGAACAGAGGGAAAAAACGAGATTATCAACCAGGGGCTAACTATGTTATAATATATAATTTCCAAAGAGAAGAGAAAATGGTGGCAAATAAAGAAAATTTAACAAATGTAAGAAAAGAATATAAAAAGACTAAATGCATACTCAGACAATAGAAAAAAATCACAACAAAGTGGTAACTCCAAATTTTGTTGGGTTTTGAAAAGTGCAGGGAACAGGACAAAGCTAACAGGGTTAGAATGAAGAAATCACAGGACATCAGCAAAGCAGCTCTGTAAGCAAGACGATGAAGCAGTAAGATCAATATCTAAAGGAAAATACCTTCAACACTTAAGAATTTTTTAACCTGTAAACATTAACCTTTGATGCATTCTTTCTCAGAAGGTTACTAGAATATTTATTAACCCTGAAATAAGTCCACAAAGCACAAATGAGAAAGACAAAGGACTAGATTCCATAGAGAGAGGCTGATGAAGATAATGTGGAAAATGGGTTCTTAGGTGGGCAGCTATTCAATAGGTCTAAAGAAGAGCCAAATCTAGGATGCATCAGAAAGGGATAATTCTTGACAAAGGGAAACAGAACGAAAAGAAACTCTCCAAATTATGCGGAGAGGCTTATATAGACAGCTACTAGGAGAGGGCAGGATATTCGGGATGTATATGTTCAAAGAATACTAATAAAAACAGAGACAATTACTAAATTCGTTAGAAGATGTACAAGGGAACAGTAACAATATTTACTTAGTTCAGTGACTGGAAATATTTATATAGTTTCACTAAGTCTAAATATTAAATATAGATTTAACCAACACACACACACACACACACACACACACACACACACAGAGAGAGAGAGAGAGAGAGAGAGAATCACTCAAAAAAACAGAAGTAAACAGCAGAAGAAACTGTATCAGGGATAGCCTTTGGGGCTAGATAAAGTAAAGGCTTTCACAGGAAAACAAATTATTTTATGTTATATATTATTTTGTGACTAGGAGAAAAATAAGAAACTAAAAATTCTTATCTTCTAAAGTACCTTACTGTTTTACAACTTGTTATAAAAAAAGATTAAAGTGTTTTAAAGATTATTAAATACAAAACTAGTGCTTGAGACTTTTTTGTTTTTCAGACAGGGTCTCCTTTTATAGCCCTGGCTGGCCTTGAACTCAGAGAGATCTGGCCACTTTTGCTTCCAGAGTGTTGGGATTATACACATATGCCATATACCTGACATGTTTCAGATCTAAATAAATACACAAATTTTCTAATAAATATTTTTTTAAACATGAAAATGAGAATGGAAAAAGGCACACACTTCATTGGCTTTCAGAAGGCACTTGCTTTCAGTGGCTGAAACAGGACTGGTGGGAGGTATACTGGTTTTTAACAGAATACCTGACTGTCATGTTCATTTTCTTCTGTAGTTTCAATGTTAGCCTGAAGTGACGTCTGAACATCCACAGGACTCTCTTCAAAGTCTTCCATTTCTTCATCCTCATTTTCATCTTCTCCACTTCCATAATTAGTTAAGGCTTGACTTTCAGCTTTAGACAGATCTAAGGTAATTACATACAAATTTTTAGTCAGCTCACAAGCTAATCTTCAGGATGGGGGTGGGTGTACACAAGAGTCTCACTATGTTGCTGGTCCCACTACCTTAGTCTCCTACTGTTGTGCATCACACATTTCCCCGTTCAATCTTAGTAATGGTTACTGTTTGCTGTGTCACTGAGTTCACAGGTACTGTACACACTGTATTTGAAGTATTCAGATCAGTGCACACTAGAAACTGTGTGCTGAATGGCAAGGTAATTTAATCAGGTCACACAGATCATTCAGTCAAAATGATACTGGGTTCAAATCCAGGATTTGATACAGTTCTCAGTGCATCCCCACAAACATTAAGCAATCTATAGAAAATGGATGTATAACTATGTCTTTAAGCCTTTAAACTTACTAATAGACACTGGACACCTTTCACTTTCTTCATCTTCCTCTTGATCAGAAACATCAGATCTTACATTTTTGGGACCTTTGGCATCATATACCTCAGAAGTCTGAGTCTGCTTAACAGTTTCAGTCTCATCCTTGTCCTATAAACAATATAAATTATTAACTCCTTGGAGTACTTTAAAAAGGATTATATGGTAGAGCTTACATAGCAACAATAACCACTGTGTAATAATATAAAGAATTACTTCTGACATCCTAGTTTTGTTTTAAAAGAAAAACTAAGTTTGTCTGAAGACATTTAACTATATACTTGTAAGAAAAAATTAAGATAAAAGCTGTTAAAATTTTGTCTTGTTCTAAAAGCATTACTTATAGACACAAATTAGCACATACTTTGTCTTCATCGTCAATCTCTCCAGCAGGTGAGCCATGATCTCCTTCAAGAATCCTTTTGGCCTAATGGCAAATCAATTATGCAGAATTCAGCAAGAATATTTATGTAATCACAGTATTTCTATTCTTAATAAATAAACCAGTAAATCAGCTTTTGTTGCCTGTCATTATCCACATCTAAACCACTAGAATAGCTTACTCAACTATCAAAATTACTCTTGTATAGTGTGTGTGTGTGTACAAGTGCACCTATGGCAACCAGAGAATAACCTCAAGTAGAAGTCCTTGTCTTCTTGAGTAGATCCTAATTTTTGATTGCTGCTATACACCTAGGCAAGTTGGCTGTCGAGCTCTTTACTATCCCTATGGCCTCCGTTCCTACATTCTTAGCACACCACTCTCTTTGTAATAGTTTGGTCCAAGACCTACATGTATGCCAGGCAAAGACCCTATCACCAACCTATACCACCAGCTTACATTTCCACCCTATTTTGTATACTTTTGCCTTTATGGCCCTATTTTGTTCAACTGCTCAACACTGGCTTCGAATCACTATACTGAGTTTTCTCTCTATAGAAAGCTTTCCCCCTTCATCATGATGAATTCCTGTTTTTTCGGGTCTATCTCATATTTCAGCCCCTGGGAAGAGCCTCATAAAACTGCCTATCTAAAGTATCTTACTATGGCATTCTGCTGCTTTATTTTTGGTTACATATTTAGGAATGGTTGAAATGAACTTCTGTCTAGACAAAATAGGAGCACTGTGGAGAGGATGGCCTAACTCTATTTTAGATTTAAGTTAGAAGGCTTCCCCTTCTTGTGGTCAGAGGGTAAGGAAAGGGTGCCTATCTAGGAAAACCTCCTAGTAAGCTTTCCATTACAACAGAAATAACTGATCTAGTTTCACATGCAGTCATGACTGACAAGGCAGAAAAACTAGAGACAAAAACTAAAGCCCTAGCCAATGGACAAATGCTTGCTGGCTGGAAGTAACTTCCTTGTGACACATATCTTAGAGACTCTGTGGCATTTGGCAACATCCATTGTAAGAAAGCTGGCCAAGAACCAGATATGGGTTCTCTCTTCTTTGGAGTTCTAAAGTAACTGGACACCCTCACAATTCAGTTAGCATCAACTCCTGTCTGCACTTTTGAGCTCATCTTTGTGGTGGAATCCTAAATTTAGTATGTAGCCCATGTACTGATTTACAAATTTGACTATCTGGTTTTACTAAAAATAACTCGTCTTGCTGAGGTCAAATGAGAGTTTATTTACTAATAATGATCAAAAACTGCATTTACAGGCTAATTACAGCTATTCTTAAAAGCAGTGAAAGTTACCTCTTTTGCATAAGACTGTATCACTCCAGCTGCTTCAATTTTCCTTTTACATCTCTGTTTAACAGCTATACTATTATTATCCAAGTCTTGCATGAGCTTAAAGAAAGCCAACTCATTAAACAACACTTCAGATATCTCTACAAGAAGGTCTTCTCCACAGTCTTTCAGTTTTCTGCCTGCAAATTTTGCCAGTGAATCCTAAAGATAAAGCAAATAATTTTAAGATCATAGTAAGCATCAACTGTGGATAAAACAATATAGGTAGTTTAAAAGATTAAACTACAATACTTGCCTAGAGAAAACCAATATTCCTAATATTTTATATGTATACATATATACATGTAGATTTTTGGTTTTTGAGATTTTAATATATTTCTCCTTTCCTTTTCCTCCCTCCAAACTCTCCCACATATGCCTCTTACTTCATTATATTGTTACATATATGTATTGGGGGAGAGAGAGAGAGAGAGAGACAGAGACAGAGAGACAGAGAGACGGAGAGAGACAGGCAGAGAGAGAAAGAGAGAGACAGAGAGAGAGACAGAGAGACAGAGAGACAGAGAGAGGGAGAGAGAGAGAGAGACAGAGAGAGAGAGAGACAGAGAGAGAGAGAGGGGGGGGAGAGAGGGAGAGAGAACCTACTCAGGCTGTATAGCATTACTTGTATTTATGTTCTCAGCTACCCAGTCAGTGTTAGCTCTTTGTGTATGGGGCTCATGGGACTCCCCTATCCACATTAGCATGTGTACTGTTGTTGTCCTTCTTCCTAAATATTTTCAAGGGACTGGAAAACTTGAAACTAAAGCCATGGCTATGCAAAGACAGATTAGAATTACTATGAAATATTCTATTACAAAGCAGGCATCTTGCTAGCCCCACTTAGAGTATACACAAGGGGAGGAAAAGAATATATAAATATAGTACTTTCTGATCATTCTTGGGCACAAACGAGTAAAACAGACTCTTAATCTCTCAAAAGTTCCCAGAGAGTACATGTATCTACTAGAGTAATAAATGATTAAATACTATGTGAGGATAAACTGTCTTCCTGCTCTACATGGTGCCAAACATTGTTAGTTTTTCCTTTAAATTAGCCAACTAGTCATTCTCATTTAAATTTTCTTCAGTATAAGTAAGCATTAGCTCTACTCAAATTGAAATACAGCATCATCAAATAAGTGACTGTGCTACTTCACAGAAAGGACTTCCCCTTTTCTTCCTTGCAAAAAGATGGTCTATGCTACTTAGAGAAAAGGTAAACTACAATGTTGTGTCACATTCCCTACTGCCCCAAAGAACCCAACACAGGAACACTGTCTATACACTCACAGAAATAGCATGTATGTTAAAGATTCGTAACGAAACTTCTGAACAGATTTCAGAAGGGAAAATTAGAAGTCACTACTTTAAGGTCTAGGTCACAAAAGAAAGTGGAGACAGAGAGAGGGAAGGAAGGGCTGCACAGACATTGATTAAAAATACGATTTTTAAATAATTTCTCTTTTAACTATACTCTAAAATAGCTATTTCTTTTTTCTAGGAATAAGCTAACTGGTTAAATTTATAAAAATTCATTATCTGTAAGCTATCTTAAATATTTTTAAAACTTCAGGTATTTCCATAAGAATACCTTATTCATAATATATTTTATGCTAATAAATCCTATTTCTACAAAGTACAAGATTATTGATGAATTATATACCTAATAAATTATGTATTAAGCTAGAGTCAGAACAATTTTGAGATTATTACTGAATTTGTGCTTTAGTCTTAATATTAAAAAAATGGAGAATTATAGGGAGGAAATTAGTATCAGAACAATTTTGAGATTATTACTGAATTTGTGTTTTAGTCTTAATATTAAAAAAATGGAGAATTATAGGGAGAAAATTAGTATCTAACCAAGATTTTAAATTAGCTAATGGGAGCAAAGTGATAGTACTACACCTAAAAATTAGTTTAACCTCTGCAACAGAGAGCAAGACAAAATTGCATAGGAAAACTTCACATTAAGATGAAAGAAAAATGTACTAGTTAATTTAGAGTAACAACACCCATCACTGAACTATCTCAATGTGATAATATTCAGGTGATCATAATGGAAACAATTTTTGTTATAGAGAGTAAAGAGTACTTACTTACCAAAGAATATTTCAACCTGGGCATTACTGACATTTAGCACAAGAAAATTGTTTCCATAAACATCATTTAGGTTTAGCAGCATGCCATGCCTTTGTCTAGTATATCTCTTTCTCCTTTTTTCCTTCTTATCTCTCTCCTACTTTATCAGCTATATGAAACAAAACATCTACAGATACTGTCAAATGTCTCCTGGAACACAAAAATCTTTTCTAGCTAAGAACCAGAGACTCAATATAACTTAAAGTTGCAGTTTATCTGAGCATTAGAAAGTGATTACTAGAGGCTAGGCAGTGTGGGAGGGAAGGAAATAAAGGAAGCCAGATAATAGGTATAAAACAAATAGAAGGCTCATTGTTAAGTTCTGTTTTGTCATAGTGGCATGACCATAGTTCACAGTAACCTATAACCTTCATCTATTTTATGAATATCTAAAAGAGAGGCACTTAAAGGCTCCAAATAGAACCGATAGAGAGTGAAATGCCAGATACTGAACACATACTAATGGTTAAAAAGAAAAGTTAATTATGCTTTAAGAAGTTTAGAGGGGCTGGAGATATGGCTCAGTGGTTAAGAGTACTGACTGATCTTCTAGAGGACCTGGATTCAATTCCCAGCACCCACATGGCAGCTCACAACTGTCTGTAATTCCAGTTCCAGGGGACCCAACACCCATGGCAAAACACCAATGCACATAAAATAAAAACAAATAAATTTAAAAAATAAAGTTTAGAGGCTGGTTTCTAGCTTCTAAAATTTACCAGGTTATTTAAAATTAAACCAGAGCATGCTTTCTAAAGCATTTCAGTTTTGAACTACTCTTATTGGTAGAATATCAAACCAGTTTTAAAAATTTTTTATTCATGTGTATGTGTATGTATCTATGTGGGTATGCCAAATGTGTAAAGATGCCAAAAAACAAAACACCAAAAAACCAAAAACCAAAACTAGATTTGAGTGGCTAATTCCTAAATCCCTAGAACTGGAGTCACAGGCAGTTATGAGCCACCTGATATGGGTGCTGAGAACCAAACCCAGGTCTTCTGGAAGAGCAGGAAGTGCTCTTAACCTGAGCTACCTCTCCATCGCCTTCAAATCAATAATATATTATTGGAGTTAGGATAGGCCTTGGAGATAGCCATGATAAATAAAAATACAGAAGGTATTTTTCTAATTTTTAACTAAGTAGAGATAATATTAAAATGCCATCCAAAATGAGTATTAGGATGGATTCTTGGATAAGTTGTGTAATATCAGAAAATGACAAAAGAAACCTAACAAATAGTTATAGAGGGAACATAAAAAATAAACTCTTACCTGTAATATACTTCCTAGTTGTTTATGAAAGAACTTGACAAACTCTTTGCTCTCATCATTTTGTTGGGTAAGGGTCAAAACCATACGTCTTACTGAAGTGAGAAGTTGAGAAGAACACACTTCATCCATATGCTCCTAAGGAAAATCCTAGTAGGTTAGGATAGAAACTCACCTATTATCTAAAAAATAATAATCTACACAATTTGAAATTAGTTTCTCTTGCATAGTTTCTTATTTTCCAGAGAGACATTTGAAAGATCCCTAAGAGTGGCCAGTCTCTATAGTATACACAGTGAAAGGTTTAGCAATTTTAGCCCACATACCAGAAAATGACTAATAAAAGAAACTTCCTGTTCCAATACTTTCCATCACTTCCCTTCTGTACTAAGAATTATTTGCCTTCAATTTGCCTGTCTTATTTATATAGTTCATAATTTCAACCATGTTTACAATCTTATCTACCTTCTACCTAATTTCCTCTCTATATCTATGGTGGTTTAAATAAGAATGGCTTCCAGAGACTCATTAATTGAATCTTAGTCACCAGGGAGTGAGCCCCTTTGACAGGATTGGAAGGTTTAGGCCTTGTTGGAGGACAGCATTACTGGGGATAGGGCTTTCAGGTTTCAAAAGCCCATGCCAGGCCCAATCTCTCTCTGCCTGTCGATCAGGGCTCTCAACAACTCCAGCACCACACTTGCCATGCCTGCCATCAAGCTCTCTACCATCATGCTACTTGACTATCCCTCTGAAATTGTAAGACATCCCTCAATTAAATGCTTTTTCTTGTAAGAGCTGCTGTGGTCATAGTGCCTTCCTTTCATAGTGTTACAGCTTCTAGGAACTCCACCAGCAACAATTGTACCCTTACCAATAACTAAAAATGCCTCTAGATATAGATGTCTTCCTAACTTGTTTTAAATGCCACTTAGGGCAAGTCTCTTAACTGTACCTTAGGAACTTCATGAGAGACAACCAAGTGTGGTGGTATACTTGTGATTCTAGCACATTGAGGGGAGGCAGGACTGTTTTAAGTTCTAGGCTAACCTGGGCTATATACCAAAACTCTGTCTTAAAAAAAAAAAAAAACCACAAAACTATATGTCAATTATGAAATCAACCTAAGTCTGGTTAGCTTCTTGAGGTCAGTCTAGAGTAAACATGTAACAAGTAATCTCAAGGTTCTCTTTCCTTTTCTGCAATTAATTCACTTAAGCAGGTCTTGTTATCCTTTCTCCAGGTCAAATTCCACTCTCCCACTAAACATGAGGTGGCCAAACTATATGATACCAAAGGTTGACCTAAGTACATAAAATATAAATAAATAAGTTCATGTGCCAAGGCAGTTCCTTTCTGCAAGGGGCCAAAGACAGTACGTGACTATGGTGTTATTTGTATGTCTTAAGATAGTGTCTCACTAGGTAGCTCAAGCTGCCTTTCACTCTTGATTCTCTCTTGCTTCAGCCTCCTGACTACTGAATTACAGATGCATACCACCATGCTTGCTTTCTGACAAGTCAACATATTAAAAAGTTATCTGCCGGGCAGTGGTGGCACACGCCTTTAATCCCAGCACTCGGGAGGCAGAGGCAGGCGGATCTCAGTGTGTTCGAGACCAGCCTGGTCTACAAGAGCTAGTACCAGGACAGCCTCCAAAGCCACAGAGAAACTGTCTTGGAAAAAAAAAAGTTATCTAACATTAAAATATCATCAACAAAATAAATATCATCAACTAAAATATCACTTTCCCAGCACTGTAATCATTTAGCAAAAAAACAAAAAACAAAAAAAACCACTTAAAACATTATTCTAACATCTGGAAGGACTCCTCACGCTTTACCCTTTCTGACTCTTCTTCTTTAAAATTGTATGTGTATGTGTGGGGGCCTGAGTGTATGTCCATGTACCACACTTGTTCCCATTGTCTGAGGCCAGGAGATGGCAGAAGACCCCCTGGAATTGCACTTACAGATACTTGTGAAACATGTTAGTGCTAGGAACCCAACTTGGGTCCTCAATAAGAGCAGCAAATTCTCTTAACCACTGAGGCAGCTCTTCAAAGACAGGTGAACCCTACTAATAACACACTACCAAATACACAGATGCCAATTAAACCCAAAATAGCAGGCAACTTCAATATCCTACTCTTACCAAAGTCTCATCATTTTCACAAAAACTAGACACATCTGAGTCAAATGGCATTACAGACCAAGTGTATCCAGCATAACACTTCGGTAATTTTTTTTTAACCTTACTGGTTTTTTGCTTAGATATTCTGTTTTCCTATTTTTATGGTGTGTGTGTGTGTGTGTGTGTGTGTGTGTGTGCGCCTCTTGTTTGTTTTCTGTTTGTTTTGTTCTATTCTGGTTTGTTTATTTGCCTGTTTTCTAAAGAGAAAAAAAAAGAATGCATGGAGTTAGACAGGTGGTGAGGATCTGGGAGGACATGAGGAGCATAAACAATGATCAAAATATACTATGTGGAAAAAAAACTATTTAAAAAGAAAAATGGGAATAAAACTTTAAAATGAGCCAGATGACAACGCATTTTATAGTTTTTTGTATCTGGGTAAAATGCAAATTATGTTTTCATTTCCAATTTTTAAAATTTCCAACTTCTAAAATTTTTACTTTAGATGAAAACAGAGTGCAATTTTAAAATTCTTATTTTAGATGAAGACATAGGATGCAATTTCAGAAAGCAATTCATTTCTATAACTGGCCTAGAACTCACCATGTATACCTCAAACTCAGAGACCTGCTGTCTATGCCTCCTGAGTGTTAGAATACTGTGCAACAAACACTACACCCAGCCATATTCCACTTGCACAATTTTTTCTTTGCCCTGTTAATATTAACAGCACTATTTACAATTAAGTATCATATAGTTACCATTAGTAATTACATGAGCTGTTTACCTTCAAAAAGGGAATGACTTCTTTCATAATTGCTTTAATTTGGCGGTCCAGTTGTTGAGTATCAATTCTAGGACACGGGACAGCAGAAACATCACTTACAGATTGTGGCGAAATGTGATTCTCAATAATGGGAGTTTCTACTTTTTAAGAAAAATGATATATCAGCCAAAATCAATGACATTATATACATAGATATATACACATTTATATAACATTTTATAGAATGTTATGATAATTTAGTGTTAAAATAATACAAAGGGAAAAGCAAGTAGTTTTAGCAGTCCTTATAATTAAAAGAAAGCAGTAACAAAACCACTAGTATTAAAAAGGGCTTCAACTTTTTTTTTAAACACAGAGTGGCAAGTATATAGTTCAAACTGGTCCTGAAATTGCAATGTAGCCAAAACTAGACTTAAACTATAATCCTCCTGATACAGCCTTTTGTGTCCTGAGATAATAGCTATGCCCAGCTAGCTTTAGAGTTTTCATATGCAACTCTGATTATTACTTCTGATCACTCTAAAAACACACCTTCTAAATTACTGACTGTGGTAGTGGCAGCAGCACCATCTTCATCCTCAATAACCCTGCAAGTACATCTCATATTTGAGTTACTTTCAGTCTCAGTCTTCATGCGTTCATATTCTCTCATTCTGGCTAATGCTTGATCCAAGTGAATCACAGTGTTACCTGAATTTGGAACAGAAATATTCCTAGAATATGTAAAAGCAAATCTTTTCCCATACTCTCAAAAATATAAAAATCTGAACACAAGGAAGGAAAATTAGCGTTTTTAAAAATGTCTCTGAGTGTGTGTGTGTGTGTGTGTGTGTGTGTGTGTGTGTGTGTGTGTGTGTGCATGTGTACATGAATGCCAAGGGTAGCCCACTGAGGCCATGAAAAGATGTTGGTCCCTTGGGAGCTAGAATTACAGGCAGTAATGAGCCACCTGATGCTTGCTTGCTTTCTTCTTTCTTTCTTTCTTTCTTTCTTTCTTTCTTTCTTTCTTTCTTCTTCCTTTCTTTCTTCTTTCTTTCTTCCTTTTTTCTTTTCTTTCTTTTTTATACAATTTTTTAATTTAAATTAGAAACAAGCTTGTTTTACACGTCAATCCTAATCCCCTCTCCCTCCCCTGCCTCTACCAACCCCCTATCTCATCCCCTTTCTGCTCCCCAGGGAGGGTGAGGCCTTCCATGGGTATCATCAAAGTCTGTCACATCATTTGGAGCAGGTCTAGGCCCGCCCCCATGTATCTAGGTTGAGAGAGTATCCTTCTATGTGGAATGGGCTCCCAAAGTCCATTTGTACACTAGGGATAAATACTGATCTACTACCAGAGGCCCCATAGACTGCCCAGGCCTCCTAATGGACACCCACATTCAAGGGGTCTGGGTTGGTCCTATGCTGGTTTCCCAGCTATCAGTCTGGGGCCCATGAGCTCCCCCTTGTTCAGGTCAGCTGTTTCTGTGGGTTTCTCCAGCCTGGTCTTGACCCCTTTGCTCATCACTCCTGCCTCTCCACCTGATGCTCTTAACTGCTGAGCCATCTCTCCAGCCCAGAATTAGCTTTGAAAGAATTTCCATTTACTGTATTAATGAGGCACTTCATGTACATCATCATCAGTTATTTGTCTAATCCTTAAATGACCCTAGGAATGACAGCACATAAGTAGCTTGCCTCAGATTGCAAAACCAGTTAAGTAAAGGGATTGAAAATATGTTTGAAGAAACCATGAAGAAACCAATAACTAAGTAGATGATCTTTCTCCTTAAGGAAAACTAAAGTTCCACAAAAAACAAACAAACAAACAAAAAAAACAACTTCTATTATTCATATTTGAAGGTTCTACGTTTTTCCCAAGAAGATATGGAATTAGACATGGGACCTACTTCATCAGCATTTGCATAAGCTATATATATAGAGAGAGTGGATGATTTGCCCCAGGTTAAGGAATAAACAAGTCATGGTAAAAGACTGATGAATTATTTTTGTGTTCATCCTAGTTATGTCCTTATTCAACAACTCAAAGACTGCCAAGAGATCATCTTAAAGTCATATGCAAGATTATTAAGAAAGCTCTGCTTACCTAGATCATCTGTTGCAAAAGGCTCAAAGTTGGAAGATACAGACATGACACTCACATTATCAGCATCGTTTTGTTCACTTATTTTTTGTGTTTCTCTTTCAAAGTTCTTCTCAAAAGTTTCCTAAGTTAAATAAACAAAAAAATCACTATGTATTACATCTAAAGCATTTCATAAATATAAAAGACCTAACAGAAACTGTTACTTCCTTAAAACCATGTATCATTTCATAAATATTAAAGACCTAACACAGAAGCTGTTGTTTCCATAAAACTATACATCTAAAAGGATACTAAGAAGTTGCATGATTATTCTACCCAGACAAGACCACAATATAACCCAAGTTATTAAAGAGCCATAAAAGACATTAAAATATTAAGAAATTTTGTAGAACTCACTTGCTAAACAAAAATAAGAAAGCCAACTCTCATTAAAAACTATTAAATTGATAGCATTTTAAATTATCTTTACATTCTCATAGACACTATTATCTATAGATCCTTACTATATATATCTCTTGTCTTATATCTGAAGAATATGACATTCATAATTTTATAAGATGACTTTATTTGGTACAATTAACATACAATAATGTACCCATTTTAAGTGTATAGTTTGATGAGTTTGGACAAATTAATACACTTTATATAATCAGCTTCTCTAAAGATAAAAACCATTAGCTTGACATGGTTTTAGTCACAGCACTTAGGAAACAAAGGCAGACGGATATCTGGGAGTTTACCAGCCAGGTCTATATAAGAAGTTCTAGGTCTATACAGTGAGACTTTCTCTCCAAAAAGTAAGATACATATCACATATATAAAGACAATTTCCATCAGTCAAGGTCCTTTTGCATCCTATATAGTGAATCACCATCATCTGTTATCCATACGATTTCTATCACTTGACATAAGTCTTTCCCAATAATCCTTACTATAATCTAGTAATTTCTTCCCCTTTCCCAGATGATTGAATACATAAATATATAGACAGTTGTATCATTTTCATTTCCTGCAAAAAGGAACATATCTTTTTCAGTTAATTGTAATAATTTACCAAAGTACCAAGTACTCATTTCCTAACTTATATTTAACATAAAAATGAAAACTATGGGACTGAGTCTTTCCCAAGTTACCACAATGTCTAGTAATCAGCAAGCACCAGGTTCAATGAGACATGCTGTCTCAAAAGATAATATAGAGAGCAATCAAGGAAGACACTCCATGTCAACTTCTTGCCTCCATACACAGGTGCACAAACACATATACCACACACACACACACACACACATTACACATGTAATATACACATTACAACAATACAAATATACTATATGTGCACAAGCACAATAAAATATAAGCTATATAATTTTTAGACACAGTTTGTTTTACAGTAGCATAAGATTTAGAGCATAGTGAAGAAAAGTAGGAAAGGTGAGTTAAGGAGGCATTGTCTTCAACATGAGTTTAAGAGTAAAAAATAAGAGAAAATCCTCTATTGCTTCTAAGCAAATTATTATCTAAAAAAAGAGTCAAAACATCCTTTTGGAGAAATACCATCTTCAGAACACACTTTTAACATTACAATAATGAGAAAAATCACAACAATATTATTCTAACCCTTTACCTATAAGCAGATGTCTACTAATCAATTATTCTATTCTTACTCAGAGATCCCTAGATGTTTACGTGATTTAAAAATAGTATTTGATATACAAGAACCATAATCAACATCTGAACCTGTAAATAGGCCATACCTAAGTATCTAGCATATAAAAGTATCATTTTCCATGTCCTTTATACTTTATTCAAAGATTTGTCTAAGTAGAAGACATTAAATTAGACTTTTTTCTGGATGATTTTCTTTTGTTCAGCTTTTTCTGTGATCTGACTGCTATTTGTCCTAATAAATCTTCTGAAGAACACAACAAAGACTTATTAACACCTATTAAAGATATGTGTGGCTATTGCAGGCTTTTTATTTGTTTGTTTGTTTGTTTGTTTCCTAGACAGGGTTTCTCTGTATAACAGTCCTGGCTGTTCTGGAACTAGTTCTGTAAACCAAGCTAGTCTTGAACTCAGAGATGTGCCTATCTCTGCCTTCTGAGTGCTGAGATTAAAGGCATGTGCCACCACAGCTAGAGTTCTTAATCTATCATTTTTCAAAAGTTCAACATCAACTATATTAGCTATAGTTACAATCTGACAATAATTTCAACTTTTGTTTATTATACATTGAAAGTATGTCCGCATTTAGCATATTATATCATATCGGCTTACATCATCAGTAGTAGCAAGGCTTTCACTTGGAGTAAGTTCTGAGTTTGATGCTACCCAAGTACCAGAATTCACAGACTTTACATTTTCTCCTTCTTTTTCGTCACTTTCAGAAATATGTCTGGATACAATATCCTAAATAAGGAAATAAAGACATTTATATATAACACACACATATATACATATATACACATGTTTCTTCACTCAATATTTATGTTAAATACTTAAAAGAGGGAGATAGAAGAAAAATTAAGTACTTTTCATAGATTAAATGAGGTAAATACTATATATACAATATTTTGTATTTATATACTTATATTTATATATTTATAAAGAACAAGAAAAATGCATGTAAAGATAACCTAAAACATACTGAAGTCATATAAGAAGTTTAAATAAAATGCTGCAATAAAGCAGAAAACAAATCTAAATACATAGCAAGCAAGGATATGACTCACTTAAGAAAGTAACCATACATAAGCATAGAGTAAACAGCTAGAAAAATATAAGGTACCAGATACCTGCAATGCATATAAAGCCCTCTGTCTCAAGTAGTCTGTATTAAGTAGCTGCAGCTCATGGAAAAGTTCAATAAGAAAATGTGGACGAGACTCATTTTGAGAAATTAATGTAGCTACTTCAGAATAAATAGTATCCCGTAAAGCTTCAAACATGGAAAAATCACTTCCAGTTTCTGGAAGATAAAAAGAGATCAAGAAAATAACAATATAATAATACATACTAATCTGTACCACTTTCTAAGCTTTAACTGAACACAATTCTATTTCAGGGCTTTAAAAAATAATCTTAAAATATCAAGGTAAATAGTATTTAAATTCAAGAGTAGCTATATTATCTGATGCCACAAAGAATCACGCTAATTAAAACTTAGTATTATAATACTCTCAATTTAAAAAACTGACCAGGTGTGGAAGAGCTACATATAATCCCAGCAGTGTGAAACATAAAAAAGGGTCACAAGTTAAAATTAGCAGCTTGGATCCAACAATTCCACTCTTAGGTATATACCCAAAAGATACACATTCATACAACAAGGACATCTGTTCAACCATGTTCATAGCAGCATTATTTGTAATAGCCAGAATCTGGAAGCAACCTAGATGCCCCTCAACTGAAGAATGGATAAAGAAAATGTGGTACATTTACACAATGGAGTACTACCCAGTGGAAAAAAATAATGGAATCTTGAAATTCGAAGGCAAATGGATGGAACTAGAAGAAAACCATCCCGAGTGAGGTAACCCAGTCACAAAAAGACAAATATGGTATGTACTCACTCATATATGGATTTTAGACCTAGAGCAAAGGATTACCAGCCTACAATCCACACCACCAGAGAAGCTAGGAAACAAGGAGAACCCTACGAAAGACAAACACGGTCCCCCAGAGAAGGGGAAAGGGACAAGATCTCCTGAGTTAATTGGGAGATTGATGTCTGATTTACATGCTATCCTAGAGACTTCATCCAGTAGCTGATGGAAGCAGAAGCAGACACCCACACTGAGCTGAACTTTGGAATCCAGTTGCAGAGGACTGATGAGCAAAGGGGTCAAGACTAGGCTGGAGAGACTGACAGAAACAGCTGACCTGAACAAGGGGAAACCAGCATAGGACCGACTCAGACCCCCTGAATGTGGGTGTCAATTAGGAGGCCTGGGAAGTCTATGGGTCCTCTGGTAGTGGATCAGTATTTATCCCTAGTGTACAAATGAACTTTGGGAGCCCATTCCACACAGAGGGCTACTCTCTCAGCCTAGACACATGGGGGAGGGCCTAAGACCTTCTCCAAATGATGACAAATTTTTGAAGATCCCCATGGAAGGCCTCACCCTCCCTGGGGAGCAGAAAGGGAATGGGATAGGGGACTGGTGGGGAGGCAGGGGAGGAGGAAAGGGAGAGGGAACTGGGATTGATGAGTAAAACAAGCTTGTTTCTAATTTAAATTTAAAAAAGAAAAAAAAAAAGGAAAAAAAAATCTAGCAACTTGGGCTATGTAGCCAAAACATGGTCTGAAAACTAAGCCAAACCCAAATTAAAATTTTATGTACTTCATGGGACTAATCACTGAAATCTATAAGCACTTGAATGCAATAGCTAAATTAAAATAATTTTGGTTTCTTTTGGTAATATGAACTTCTTAACAAAAAAGGAAATCTATTTATTAATGTTGAGAAAAATTACACTGTATCTTAACAATGTACAATTATGCCATAGCTGGTCAATTTCACTACAATGTCATATTTATATAACTGGTTCAAATCAGAGCGAAAGGTGCCCAAACTATAGTTGCCTGTTGTACAAACATCATTGTATTACTTAACTAAAATAATACCCCATAATACTGCCCCATAAAATGTTGACAACACTTTTAAAGTCATACTCTTTTTGTATGTGTGTAGTGATGGAAACCAGTCCCAGAGCTTCTCAGACACTACCTTTGAACCATATATGCTTAGCCCTAAATTTTTCTCAGGGTACAAATAGGAAATGTTATGTTCTCTCTAGAAACAGAAACACAACAAAAATAAAAGCAGCCCATTCCCAAGTGATTCTGTAATCATTTACAACAATAGAACTGCAAGTATCTGTTAAATACTTTTTTTCTTCAAAAAATAATGATTCTATGAAAAAATTAATGTTTCAATATGTCATTCCTTAAAAAGCATGCAAAGAACATAAAGATGTATGCATTTTTGTAGAATAGGGATAAGATAATGCAGAATGTACTCCAGTGAAAACAAAAAATAAGCTTTGCACTAATTAGTTAAGTTGCATGAACCAGGTCTTAATTTCAACAAATATCAAATGAGTAAAAGGCATACAGTCTATCCTACCTTTCAATAAGACAGTTACACATTTTAAAAGGTGATATGTTAAAGTTATCTTAATAGTTTGAAAATGTCCATATGCAACATATTAAAATAAAAGTAACATTAACTAAAGTAGGAATAAAATCAAGAAATCTCCGCTAAAAGGAAAAAAAAAAAAATCCAGACCAGGAGGTACTATTTGCTATGTAAACTTTCAACCTACATATGGCAACTTAATCATAGTTTAATTTTTTTTTTTCAAGGCATGGTTTCCCAGTGTAGCTTTGTAAACCAGGCTAGCCTCAAACTCACAGTGTTCCACCTGCCTCTGCCTTCGGAATGCTGGGATTAAAGGCATTCACCACAACCACTCAGCTAGTTTAATTTTTAAAATGTTTTGGAGCTCTAAGAAAGTAGTGTATTAGTGGCTTAATAAAATTATTATTCTACAACAAAATATTCTGATTTAATTACAAACTTTATCTCTTGTTTTATTCAGTTAGGAAGTTTAGATTTCATATTAGACTTTCCTTCTAAACTAAAATTAATGCTAGAAAACTCCTTAATCTCTGTCAACCTAATCCTGATTGTACTACTGTAAATCCAGCTTTGTCAGGTCCAGTCCTTGTTTTGCTTGACATTTTGGTTATGAACTGAACCTTTAACAGCTCAGCCAACTCCCTTGCCTTTGTTTAACTGTCTTTAGAGACCCCCTAAGGATTCAAATAGGACTTTACTTTCCATTCATATATTGCTGCAGAAGGAGCTAAAATGTTTTTATAATTGTAAATCATGAATCATATTAAATAAAAAAAATCCCTCTCATTACGGCTACAGTAGGAGGTACAATACTTTTGTAATTCTAACTCGTATAAAACCATATCTAATACAAATATGTATTTTGGAATCAAAACAGCATCTTGGAACATTTCTAAATTTCTATGATCTTTACTTATTATAGTCTATGCGTATCATAGATCGTTTTGTTTGTTTTTTGCTGTTTTTCAGATATTGACAGGTAGCAAAAAATAGCTATGATATAAAAACACCCATATCTACTTAAAAATTTATGCTTTTCAAATTTGAGGTATATGAAACAAATAGCTTTCAAATACTATCACAAAAAGTTTCTATTACTTTTACAGATGTATTGGCTAGGTTTTATGTTAACAAAACAAGAAAGGTAGCCAGTTTTATCAACAGTAAATTATAAATGAAAGACTTCAGAATACGAATTTTTTTCTAATCTTTGTAAGTTTAGTAACATACATACACTATGTTTTCCAAAAAAGAAAAGAAATTCAAGGGTTGGAAAGATGGCTCAACAGTAGAGTACTTACTGCTCTTCTAGGAGGACTAAGATTCAATTCAGACATATACGTAGGCCAAGCACCCACACACATAAAACTAAACCACAAAAAAACAAGTTGGGTCTGGTAGCACATGCTTTTAATGCCAGCACTCAGGAAGCAGAGGCAGGTGGTTCTCAAGTTCTGGTCTACACAGAAAGCTCCAAGACAGCCAGCCAAGGCTCTGTACAGAGACCTTGACTCATAAAACAAAACCAACCAAACAAAAAATTCAGGATAATATAAGGATTTTAAGTTCAACAAAGAAAGGTAAGAAACGTGGACACCAGAACTAAGCATAGTGTTACCTGATACTTCATCATATGCATTTCTATTAGATTTGCTAGATTGCTCTAGCATTTTAGCATGTGCTGTAGGATAAACATAGGATGAACATAGAATGTGTATGTTTTGTAAAGATAACATTTATAATAAGCAAATGAAAAAATAATTAATTAAAAATGTGCCTACAGTGACATGTTATTGCAAGGAATTGTTTATGCTATATTTGGAAATATTATTCTCATTAGATGGCCTGGAGAGAGGGGTTAAGATAAAGTACTAGGTGCTCTTCCAGAGGACCCATGTTCAATTCTCAACACTCACATGGTAGTTCACAACCACCTATAGCTACAGTCCCAGTGATCAAATGCCCTCGTCTCACTTCCTCAGGCATATGTGGTACATAAACATACAGGCAAATGAAACATCTATAAACATAAATTTTTATTTAAAAATGGTACATAATCTCATTAAAGAAACTTTGCTATAAACTAAAGGTGCTGTGACTAATGATGGCAGCCATAGTGAAGTACTGTCACTTTTTTTTCCCCCCCAAGGGAAGGGAGTATGAAAACACCCTGACACTCCTATAATTCCCGTGGGATAAGAGGAAAGCATAATCCAATAATAGCAATAAATGCTGTTCTCTAATTATCATGTTATAGGCCAAGTCACAGCAAGCATCAATAAACAATGTAGAGACATTTATGGTCACAGTAAATGAAAAATATGCCTTTTAGAATATTAATGAGTAGCATATTTTTACACTCAAACTATTTAATTCACCAAAAATTCAGTAATTTTGAGACAGGTTGTTACTATGTGCCCCTATGTTATGATATTGTGCTGGTAGACAACTCAATATGTGGACAAAACTGGCCTCCATCTCACACAGATATGCCTCTCTCTGCCCTCTGAGTACTGGGATGAATGGCATGTGCAACCATGCCTGAACTATATATATATATATATATATATATATTATATATATATATAGTATGAAAACAATAAGATCTGGAATACTAGCTTTCAATGGAAATAATAATACTAAGTTTTTACCAAGCCATTCAATTTTGTGGCCTTTCTTCATTCCCACCCAACTCTTTGACAATACTACTGCTGGATAAAAATATAGTGAAAGGAGATGAAATTTAAAAATGTTGCTGGATCTAGTACAATAGAATTGTTATTTTTTTCCAAAAGAATCCTGTACTAAAAGTTCAGGACTACTAACTCCTAGCAATATGAGCTTGAGAAAACCATTTCAAAATACAAGCAAATGTGAAGTTTCTTATTCTTATCCCAAAAACATAGATGAGTTTATAGTTCATAAAAAATACTACAAATATTTTGATATAGTTTCTTCTATCCTTGTTTTCCCTTACATTTTTATTCATACATAGCTAGAATTAGACTGTTCAGCCAATACTAAGCCCTAATTTTTTTTTTTTTCACTTCTGCTCCCTTAGAGTGAATTCCAAAGAATTCAGATACTAAGTTAAGGGCACCGTTTCCTAATTTTACAAGAAACTACAATTTCACATTGTCAGCCTCTCAAAAGTACTAGAAGAAAACAGGTACCTTCCTTGTGATTCCACAATTAAAAAATGAAACAACATTTTTTAAGAGGCTGAAATGACATGTATAAAAATTCCCTAAAACAAAAATTTGTAGATAATAAAGTATGATACGATTGGTAGCTAATATCATTTTCATCAAAGGAGACAATGAATCTGTATTTACCGACTCCCTCTCTCTATGCATTTGAGATGTTCCTATCCTCTATAACCAGTAAAATATTGGTGCTGACAAAGTAAAATGGTGACAGTCATTACTCTATTCAATGAACATGTACTGTGAGCATACCACCTATCACGTAGTATACCAACATTTAGTGTAACACTATAAAAAGTAGTTTTTTGCTACCAAGCACTGAAAAGGGTGACACAAACACCTAAAATCATTTCATATTCTGTGACGCAGATAATGGAAAAGGTTTATGCAGGCAAGAATGGAAATGAAAGGGACAGCTGGCCAACCTTAGACTCAGATACAATTTCAGGATTCCAGAATTATATTTCATTTAAGAACGAAAGGAGCTTAAGAGCGGGGGCAGATCCAGGCAAAAAGGGGTGGATGTGATGTGGAAGAGTTAACAGCTGATGACTGGTGAGCTGAGCAATAACATAAGGAAATGCTCTAATTCAGTACAGTAAAAGGGAAGAGTTTAAGGAAGAGGAGTGTGAGAATACACAAAGACAAGAAGCAACCACTTCCTTGATGGCTACATCTGTTAGAGTAAGGGAGGCATGCTTCAGCACAGGCATGATGCAGCAAAAGTTTTTGTTTTCTGTTTTCTTTTTGTTTTGTTTTTTTGTTTTGTTTTGTTTTTTGAGACAGGGTTTCTCTGTGGCTTTGGAGGCTGTCCTGGTACTAGCTCTTGTAGACCAGGCTGGTCTCAAACTCCCAGAGATCCGCTTGCCTCTGCCTCCCGAGTGCTGGGATTAAAGGCGTGTGCCACCACCGCCCGGCTGCAGCAAATGTTTTAAGAAGGGTAATAATGAGATTTCATATCAAATCCTATTTAGGTAAGATTTTTCAGAGTTTCCATCAGGAATTCCGTATTACTATCAATTATTTGTTTTAAAAGAATTTTTAATGTGTTAGGAACATGAAAGAAATCACAGCAACAAAAACTATTTCCAGTTTACATTTCTCTATGATTAAAACCTTTCACATAGAAATCTGTGGAAGCCTTTTATTAAAACTTGCTTTAGGATAGCTTTTCAAATTTAAGGTGAATTCCTTGGATTAAAATAAACAAAAAAGAGGAACATACCTGAAGATATTTCTGCAGACCTACTATATTTTATTATTTTTTCCAGCTGATCATGATTCTTTCTGCTGAATAATTTTGCTTGAACAGGCTCTTCAGTCTGGGCTGAATGTCTGTTCCTACTTTTGCAAGGTTCACATGTGCTAGACACACTGGCACTTTCATACCCTCGGGTAAAAAAAGTGACAGCTGTTATCAATTGCAACTAACTTTACTGAAAGGGAAACTGATTTCCATAGTAAAATAGTACAAGTAACTCAAATTAGAGTGCTATAATGGCCTGATATAAATGGAATACAAAATAATGCCTTTGAATATCTTCAGAATAACCTTTAGAAGGACAGAATAACAAAAATCTATTCTAATAGTTCATTTGACATCTGATATTCATTGTAACACCCTCAACAATTAAGGGAAATCTCATAAGATCTGAATTCTCTACCAAGTTATCATGTTTTCAATGTTATGAAATACAAAATAGAAACACTCTACTGAGTAAATTTTCTTTCTAAAGTCCTTAAATTTCATACTCATTGTGTTATATGGTACAACTCAATTTCTTTTATTCTGTATGGATAGATGGTTATATCTAGCCTCTTCCCACTGAATTAAAATTAGTTATATTAGCAAGGCGATGGTGGTGCATGCCTCTAATCCCAGCACTAGGGAGGCAGAGGCAGTTGGATCTCTGTGAGTTCAAGGCCAGTCTGGTGTACAAAGTTACATAGAGAAACTCTGTCTTAAAGAATCCCAAATACCCTGCCTGGGGAGTGGTGGGTGGATGGGGGGGGTGGGCTGGGGGTGGGGAGGAGGGTTGGGGGTGAGGGGAGGGAGAGGGAGAAGGGACTTGAAATAAGCTTGTTCCCTAACTAGAACTAATAAAATAAAAATAAATAAATAAATTAAAAGAATCCCAAATAAACAAATAGATAAATAAGTTACATTGATCAGTATATTAACCCTCATATTTCATTGTGTCTTATTTTTGACAGTGTTAGTTTCTATTCCAAAGTCAGTTTTGTTCTTTTGGTCACAGAAATTATCCAGTATGTTTAATAATTTGGTAAGCAAGCCTCAATTAGCTTCTTTTCTTGACTATTCTTAGGTATTTATCTTTCCATATATGCTGAAAGCCTTTCTGTTGTTCAGTTTCAAAAACAACCCAAGGCCAGCCGGGTGCTGGTGGCGCACGCCTTTAATCCCAGCACTCGGGAGGCAGAGGCAGGCGGATCTCTGTGAGTTTGAGGCCAGCCTGGTCTCTAGAGCGAGTGCCAGGATAGGCTCCAAAGCTACACAGAGAAACCCTGTCTCAATAAACCAAAAACAACAACAAAAAATAACCAAGGCAATGCAAAATATACTAAAATTAAATGCACTTAATTTGGAGAAGATTTGTATTTAATTTTATACATTTTCATCTCAGAATTAACTATGTTTTTATACTTAATCTTTTTTATATTATCCAAAATATATAGCTTTTTATAAACCTACTATTTTTCTTGTTAGCAAAGAAAACTACCCACTTATTCAGTTTACCTTGTTAACATTAGTTATTTTCCAGTATCTTTAGGAACTATCTAATATACCAAAAAAAAAAAAACTAATAGAAACACATATTTCTCTTTTCTAATAGTATTACAATTATTTCTGATCCTAAGTTTCAAAAAAAAAAAAAAAAAGCTAAAAAGAAGCTCCCTCTTTAGTTTCTCATTTGGACAGAAATGTCTGTGAAGTGTTTCCATTCTATGGTACAATAGGCACAGGCTAATGGCTTGATTGTCCTTAACTGTTTTTGTTTTGTTTCATTAGGAATGACTTCAAATCTAACCTAACACTATGAATATGATTTTGTTCCTTTTGATTTTTTCCTTTTGATTTATAGATTTTCTGGTAACAACTCATGAAAATGTTTATGAAATTAATTATAAAGTCAATTGACTAATATTCTTTTGATATATTAGCAGTTGCTAATACTTTATTGACTTTTTCTTTGATACATGGTTTTGCTCTAATAGTTTAATCTGCCCTTGAGCTTGTAGC
Source organism: Cricetulus griseus (assembly GCF_003668045.3). Taxonomy (NCBI): domain Eukaryota; kingdom Metazoa; phylum Chordata; class Mammalia; order Rodentia; family Cricetidae; genus Cricetulus; species Cricetulus griseus. The sequence goes on from NW_023276807.1 coordinate 44,557,197, forward strand.
AAACCTCCTGCATGAACCACTTTACCTCTGAATTATACACTGAGATTGGTTTGTGTGTATGTGTTTGTGAGTATACCTCATAGCTAAGCAGTGGTGGTGGCACACACCTTTAATACTAGCACTTGGAAGGCAAAGGCAAGCAGGTTTCTGAGTTAGAGGCCAGCCTAGTCTACATATTGAGTTCCAGGAATACACATAGAAACCTTGTCTCAAAAAACAAAACAAACAAACACCAAAAAAGTGTGCATGTTTTTCTTATTTCCTCCTCTCCCCATCCCCGTCTGTCTCTTTTTGGTTATTTGGGACATGATCTGGCCTGGTGCTCACTTTGTATCTCAGATACTCGTCAGATTCACAGCAATGTTCTTGACTCAGTCTCCCCAGTACTGGGATTGCAGGTTTATGCAACCATGCCTAGCTAGTGTACTGTCTTCTTATCTTTCCTTAAAACTCTATTATGAACCATATGTTGTTTCCATGGTTTGCTTCAGATAGAATAAGTCAGCTCACTTAGCTGAATACAGGATTCTTAAATTGCAGTCCCAACCTACAGTAACTTGCACCCCCTTTTTTGTTTGTTTGTTTGTTTGTTTGCTTGGATTGTTTTAATATACTGGACATGGGTCTGGATGGCTTTAAAGATGGAAGTCCTCCTTGGCCTCCCAAATGCTAGAACTATAGGGATTTGCCTCTATTCATGTATTATTATATATTATTCATCTTTCTTTTACAGAATATGAGATTGTTTGACATCAGGCTCCTTTTGTAAAAAAACAAAAAAACAAAAAACAAACAAACAAACAAAAAAACTTAATTCTTTTCTCTAGAAACATACATTTTTACTCATCTTTGACATTCAGGAATTTGATCATCCTGCACATCAATGTATACGCAGTGTCCCATTCCTTCCTGGATGGACAAAAGTTGGCTGTTCTGAACTGTACTATTGTCAAATCCTTTATCACTTCATTGTGTGTTAAATATTGCTTCTTGCCTTTTACTTTAAAACTCTATCAAAAATTTTCTCTTAAGCCTCTAAAATAAGTCTAATTGATTCTATCACCTACTACTTTTTAGTCTATAAAATGACAGAATTCTTTCTTTGATTTGGTAAAAAATTGGTAATTTGATTTAATAAACAATATTGAGTTTAATAAAACCATTTCTCTAGTCTTAAAGAATTTATATATTATATTCAATCTGCTTATATGCCCTTGTTATTTTGTTCAACTGTGTTTCCTTCAAAAAATTCTTTTACTAGATTTTGCTTGTTCTGGTAGTCTGCTTCTATGAACTCTACCCTGGTTGCTAGTTTTCTTTTTATAAGCACTGTTACATCCACTGGCCCAATTACGAATTTTAACCTAAGGCTAAACACAAATGCTGGTTTGCTTTAATGGTGACATTCTAAGAGTATAGAGCAGACACTTTTTTTTTCCTCTGGAAAAGCCATATTCTAGCTGGCAATATAAAACAAAGACTATCTTCTCCATTCTCAGCTGCAAAAGCTAATGCTTACTTATGGGCAGGTAGAAAGGATCACCACATAGCTGTTCACTAGTGTCTCTGCCTATTAGTATCTCCAGGAGGCATAAGATCACAACTCCTCAGATAAGAAGGGCCGAGAAGGATGGTTGCAGGCATCTCTTCTGCCATAGCTTTCTTTAAGACTAGAGCTTTGATTTTACCCTTGTAATTCTAGATAAGAGAGAGAACAACCTTTACTACTAGATCAAAGCAGCTGCTCTGCTAATATCAAATAAGCTCCCCAAATATTATGCTGTCTTTGTAATATCCTCTGTGGTTTCAAACCTTTAAGTCAGGATTTCTTTACCTAAAAATTAAGTTTCTGATTTCTTTACCAGTTTTTCAGAAAGAAGCCTAGTTACAATTATCAATTCTGCATGACACTTACTGGGAAGAGTTCTCTTAAAAGCTAGTTTATTACTGTTTGTCATATTACAAAATAGGTCCACAAAAAGGAATGTCTAGCTAAAGTACTGTGGAAAATGATGAGTACCATATATATGGTCATTTGATTAACACAAATTGCTCTCAAGTTAAAAAAAAAAAGTATGGGCTATGATGTGGAGCTTTAAGCTGAAATAAACCTTCCCTTCTCATGTATTTTACCACAGCAACAGAAACTCTAATGAAGAGGGAAAATATTTGTCTCTCATAAGTAGGTAAGATTTCTTTTACTAAAGACACTACACATGATGGATGTAAGGCATAACAAAAAAAAAAAAAAAAAAAAAAAAAAAAAAAAAGATTGAATGACTTGAAAACATCCTCCCTTCTGGCTTTTATAGTGCTTAAAGATGCTATGTAGGCCAGTGAGGAAGGAAAGCCATCATCCCCACCTAGTGGTAGCCCCTGCATGCTGCAATACCAATTTGTGAAGTCACTGGTAAAACAGTGTGACATGACTGTTAAGGGGTAACTGATTTTCTGATTGGACTCGAAGCCTGCTAGAAGATCACAGACCCTACATGGGAACCTACTACCAATGTTTCCTAAAGAACATGCTCTCAAACCGTCTTCTAAATATTATGATTATTGCCACAGATTTATGCTGCTCTAATCAGTTAAGCTTCTTTTTGCAGTAGGCACAGGTTAATGCAGAGACTCATAGTTGGTCAAAGTTCTACGAAAGTAACTGTTAGCTGCTTAGCACTAAATGGGACATCTTATGTTAAGTCTCGAAGAAAGGCCCAGGAAATATTGTAGAAAACAAGGCTAAGACACTGTAAGAGCTAGAGATCAGGAAGGACCACTGTGGAATGCTGTCTTTTGGACATGACATCTTCACTTAATAACTCAGAACAACTATAGTTTCCTGTATATGTTGTACATAAAATCAAGCCAAGCCACCTATCCATAATGGATGGGATAAGGGACTCATGATGCTCCACTTAAGCTGAGGAGCTATATGCTGTGATTTTTTTTCTGTTCTGACAAATAAAGCTTGCCTGGAGATCAGAGGGTGGAGCTAGCCACTAGTTAACCATAGTTAACTGATAATGCCAGGCCATGTAGACAGGATCCCTGCCCTTTTCAGTCAGAGGATTCAGAGAGGTAAGGAGGGACTGTGGCTGCTCCTCTGCTTTTCTGATCTTTCAGCTTTTACCCCAATATCTGACTCCTTTTTTTTTTTTTTTTTTTAATAAGACCTATTAGGGTCATGCTCAGGTACGGATAGTTGGTAGTTGCTGGGAAAGGGGGAGGAACTTTTCTGGAGGTAGGGAGTAGTCACTGGTAGGTTGCTCTTACTCCAGTGGTTGGTCCCATATCTACATTAACAAAGCCAGTACTAACTGTATTCAGTCAGTGTTGAGTGTGCTGGTTTGAATGAGATGTCCCCATAATCTCAGGCATTTGGTACTTGATCCCCAGTTAATGGCACTGTTTGTATGTAAGCTTAGGAACTGTGGTACTGATGGTATGTCACTGAATGCAGGTTCTTGAGAGTTTAAAGATGAACACCATTTGAGTTTATGCTGTCCTCTGCTTATAGCTCAAGATGTAAAATAAACTCTTAGCTTCTTAATCAAGCTGCTATGTCTGCTGCTTTCCCACAATAGACTCTTGTCCCTCTAGAATCGTAAGCCCAAATAAACCCTTCCTTCTATAAGTTGCCTTAAGTCATTGTGTTTTAGCACAGCAATAGAAAAATGACCAAAACAGTGAGCTGTTTTAAAAAAGAAGAGAACATGAAGAAGGATGCATTTGGAGAAAGAGTAGGAGAGGGGAATTGGTGTTGGGGTTCAAGAATGAGTAATATTCTTTAAAAGAGTGGAGGACTAGAGAGATGGCTCAGTGGTTAAGAACATTTGTTGCTCTTCCAGAAGACCTGGGTTTGGTTCCCAGCATCAACACAGTGACTCATAACCATCCATAACTCCAATTCCAGGGAATCCAATGCCCTCTTCTGACCTCCAAGGACACCAGCCATGTGATGCACATACAAACATGCCAACAAAACACTCATATATGTAAATTAAAATCTAAAATTATTTTTTAAAGACATGGAGACCAGAAACATGGCTCAGCCTAAAGGCACTTACTAGGTTAGCCTGGGAACTGGAATTTGATCTTGGAACACATATAAAGGTGAAAGGAAAGAACCAACTATATGGAGTTATCCCCTAACCACACACATGCCAAGTTGCATCTACCTGGAGACTTTGACCCAATATTCACTAACACACACACACACACACACACACACACACAGAGAGAGAGAGAGAGAGAGAGAGAGAGAGAGAGAGAGAGAGAGAGAGAGAGAGAGAGAACAATTAATATATATAATAATAAATAATTTTCAAAATAATATTTACAAAGAGGGAGAAAAAGACCCATCAATCTCAAATTAAAATTATTATGGTCAAGGGCTAGGTTTCTTTTTAATTTTTTATATTTTAAATTGTATTTATTACGTATATGTGTAGCTGTGTCAGCATGTAGAGGTCAAAAGAAAACTTTGGGGGCTCTGTTCTCTCCTCCCATGATGGGGATCACAGGGATGGAACTTAGGTTACTAGGCTTGGTGGCAAGCATCTTTACCTGATGAGGCATCTTTCCTATCAAAGATCTGGATTTCTAAGTTAAGGTACTAATATGTAACTAACAAGTTGTCTCTGGGGCATTCTGGGATTGTTGTTGGATTTTATTTTGTTGAGACAGTATTTCACAATATGCCCAAGCTGGCCTCAAACTTGCAATCTTGCAGACTCAGCCTCTGAAATAATTTCAATTATAAATGTGAGTGACCAGTTCAAGTTTCTTCAAGGGGAATAGCAGAATTAGTAAGGGTTAATATACTTCATATTAACACTGGCCAACTGAGACAGTATTGTGAAACATAAATAGCACTCCTCCATGGTCTGGGCTTTAGTTTCTGACTCCAAGTTCTTGCCCTAACTTGTCTTCATGATAGTTTACAACCGAAGGCTAGATTAAAACTTTCCCTCCCCAAGTTGCTTTTGGTCATGGCACTTTATCACAGAAAAAGAAACCCTACACCCACCATAACACCATTGCTGAAGACACTACACACTATGATTGTAGGCCAGATAGATATCAATCTCAAACCAACAGGGAAAACTTCCTTTCTGTTGATTAGCTTTCATAATGCCAGGCAGAGCTATGAACATTGTGGAGAGAGAAAGACACCAATGATCTTCCCCAGTGCTGGATCCTGCACACCACAATACAGATGGAATGGCAAGATGTGCCCACTGGTGCAATACTGACAGTATTTGAGCCCGGCTCCAAAGGAGGGAATTTCATGCCTGGTACTATAATCCTGATCAAAATCCCAGGGCTAGGGAGGTCTTAGGCCCTAGAACTGAACCTGCTACTATTATTTTTCTAAATGGTCATTGTAAAATTGCCTTCTAAATATCTCTGTTTATATCCATAGATATGGGATGGTCTATCTTGGTCAGAAAGGCTCCTTTTTTAGTGGACAGCATTCATTGCAAAGATGCAAAATTAGTCAAAATGCTGAGAAGAAACTGAGTATTCAGTCCTAAATAGGATATTTTTATCAACAGTGTCTCCTAAGTCCCAAGGCTCTGGGTATGTTCTGGAAGAGGTGGTAGCAAGAACATAAGAGGGAGAGGATGGAGAAAAGTGCAGTGACATGCTATCGTTTAGATATGACATGGTTATAGAACTCAGAAATCCACAGCAGCCATAGTTATCCTACACAAGATCAAGCCAGCCAAACTCTGGCATAGATGGATGAGAGAGATGCTCTTCAGGCCTCGATCCTTAATTGGAGTGACTGGCATTTGATAGCTGCTGAGGGAGAAAGAATCGGTCTGTTTTTGAGGGTGTTTCCATTGGCAACACTTCCAGTGATCCAGTGGATGACCCTACAGATAAATTTGCAGTACTAACTGGACTTGGTGGGTTATTAAAAAAGATAGTCTTTTCTCTCGTTGGCCATCTGAAGGAGAGATGGTCACCAGCAGCTCTACCAGAGTTGCTCACAGAAGTCGGGTGTGGTTCTTGTTTTTTTCAAGCCTACTCAAACAACTATGGTCTGTTCCAGAATATGAACTGAATAAGTTTTGGCAGTGTTTCCATCAGTATGCAAAGGACACAGGTTTCACAGAGTTGAACCAAACAACTTATCTTGAATGGATTATTCAAAGCCATCTACCAGTGAAAGAGATCACGCAACTCTCTGTACACAGAAAAATAAAAATTTTAGACCTTCATAGAAAAAAGAAAAAAAAGACAAAGTTGGAAAGGTGACTTGTTGGAGATTATGTGGGCAGCTGGATGAGGGAAATGGGGTTGAGTATGATATTTCATTTTATATAACATTAAATTCTCAGGAATAAAGAAAAATATAACTAAAAAAGAAAAGTGTTTCACAATATAGATTCCTTCAAGAACAAATAAACCAGGATCTATTTTCTGTTTGTGTGTTTATTAAAAAGGATTTTAGTAGGGGTAGCCCAGTCTGACCCAGTCTCCATCCTTCTGCCTCAGTCTTTTGACGAATCAGAATATACTTAAAACAGTATTCTGTGGCAGTCCCATATGAGCTTTAAAAAGTTGAAGGAGTACTGCTCCCAGCATATCAAATTATCTAGTTAAATGAGAGAATGTTACAATAAAAATTACTCACATTCCTTCAGTTCTTTATCAGAATACTTGTGGGGACAAAGCACCAGGAAATTAGAAATTATGTGATTATTCATAGGGTCTATCTCAGAGAAAAACAGCATTATCTTCTTGAAAGGTTCTCTGGTTTAACCAAACTTAAGCATGTGACCTTTATAATATTCCAGAGTTTAACTAATTAAACTGCTTTAAATCTAGTACTTTGGTAAACTTTTAAGAAAATTACAGAAGACCCTACTTTTTAAAAGCAAGTACACATAGCAGTGATACAAAGAGAACTTTAATATGATATTCAATAACAGAATTCAAAGAAACACTAGTTTATCTACAAGTAAGCCTGTGTTTAAAAGTGGTTTTATTTGTGGTAATAAAAACCAATGTATTAATAATTAGAAACCTATTTTTGATGAATCATCAAGAATTTAGGAAGAAGACTTGATTAAAATTCAATGCAGTGCCTGGTGTAACATTGAAAGACAAAAAAAAAAAAAAAAAAAAGTAAAATTTGGGAATCTAGGCAATTTTTCAATAACTAGAATTTGGAGAACATCTGTTCAGCTGAGTATTGACAGTGGATAGCTGCTGGGAGAGAACCATTCTTTTTTCAAAGTGTTTCCACTATCTGCATGTCCTGTACTCCAGTGTATAACTACACACACACACACACACACACACACACACACACACACACACACACACACACCACACACACACACACACACACACACACACACACACACACGGGTTGCCTTAATTGAATATAGTGGGCTATTAAAAAAAAAAAAAAGAGCTATGACACTGGAAGGGGAAGCATTACACACACACACACACACACACACACATATGAAATGAGAAAGTTTAAGAAGCACAAAGAATAAATGCAATATTTTAAAATACATTAAATGCTACTTAGGAATATAAAACTGTAAAGATAACTAAAAATGACTGATGTAGGCCTCAACAACACCTGTACATCTAGCTGTGCAATAATGTCAGCATGTCAAAGGAAGAACAGAAACATTTATCGAATTTATACTATAAATGCTCAACAAATTTCAACACTTACCAATATTTTTAACTCTACTTTTTAGCTGAGCAGAATTCCTCTTCTTACTCTTCGATTTGGGAGTTTTGTCTTTAGAAGCCAGGCTAGCCTGGGCAGATGCTTTTCTTGTTTTAAATGTCTTAGTTACTGTTGTTGGATCTATGGGATCAGGCATACTACTAAAGCTTTCCAACGATTCTTCATCAAATTGGCGTCTTCTCCTGCTTGTATCTGGCTGATTTTTGCGGTTACTATTTGCAGCTTTCTCTACAGACACCGCAAACCCAGTCTTGAAAAGTGGTTTTTCTACTACCCCTTCTTGATCATATAACCATGGTGTCTTGGTGTTTTCAACTTCTTCTTCAGGCTGTTTCTGACTCCTTACCATTAAAAAATAAATAAATAAATAAAATAAAAGTTTTAAACATCACAATTAACATTTATTTATATCTGGCCTGGAGAGATGGCTCAGAGGTTAAGAGCACTGGCTGCTCTTCCAGAGGTCCTGAGTCCAATTCCAGCAACCATATGGTGGCTCACAACTACCCATTATGAGATCTGGTGCCCTCTTCTGGTGTGCAGATATACATGAAAGCAGAATGTTGTATACATAATAAATAAACAAAATAAAATAAAAAGATTTATTTATATCTACTGAAATAGATTTAGACGAATAAAATCATCAGACTAGGGAAATGTTCTCATAAAAACATGAATTCAATGTGCAAATACTACATATTACAAATTACTTTTATCTTGGACCCTGTACTGGCAAGGTTTAAATCAAAGATCTAACATTTATAATGTAAAGAGTAGGAAAGAAAATATAAATTCAAGAATATAAGACATAACAAGCAAAGCATATTAGAAAGGCTGTGGAAGAGTTGAGCTGATAGTGTGTGAATATACGAATTGCTCAAAACATTTCAAACCAAACTGGAATTTGTGAAAACAAATGGCCACTCAACTAATGTATTCCATTACTCAATGAGTGTAGTTTCTGTTGGTCTAATGCCATTTCTCAAATTTTATCTGCTAAATGCTGCCATTACTTACTTTAAAAATATACAAAATAATATTAAATAGGTCTGCAGATTTCTCACAACATTTTATATGCCAGTGTGCTTATAACTGTCTTAAGAATAAGGGTGAAAAAGAAATGTGTAACTTTTTATCATAGTGCCTAGCAAATGTTTACAAAGAATATTTTTAAGAGACACTGACCTATATATTTTAAAACAAGTCAGAAATTTCTAGCTTAGAGAACAAATTCAGCTTATAATCTGTTTTAGATGACCTGTGAACTAGAAGTTTTGTTTGTTTCTATTCTTAAGAGTTTTATTTAATTTTTAATCAGAAAAATATTCCACATGTGAAAGTTATACATAAAATTTACATTTCTTTTTTCTTTTTCGGTTTTTCTAGACAGGATTTCTCTGTGTAATAGCCCTAGTTATTCCCACTTTGTAGATCACGCTGGCCTTGAACTCACAAAGATCCTCCTGCTTCTACCTCGTGAGTGCTGAGAATAAAGGAATACATTACCAAGACCAGCGAAATTCACATTTCAATCCCTCTAATAACATATAATGAGCGCACAGTCACTCTCATCTTTATAGGCTATCTATAGCTGTTTTTTTCTTTTTTGTTCTTTAGTTTTTAAAGACAGGGCTTCTCTGTAGTTCTGGCTATCCTGGAAATCATTCTGTAGACCAGGCTGGCCTTGAACTTAAAAGAGATCTGCCTGCCACATGTGCTGGGATTAAAGATGTGCACCACCAGTACCTGGCTTTTTAAAAAAAAAATTATTTTAATAATAAAAACTACATAGATGATTGGCTATGACAGAGTATGGTCTGTCTGGTTAGAATATTTACTAGCTAGCACTTTACAGTAAGTTTTATGACTTCAATAAAGACCACTAGGTTTTAACTCCCTTATTATATTTAGTCACTGAACTCAGGTTATCTATGATAGTTCAGATATGGTAAGATGAAGATACTGAATTTAAAATACTTCAAGTAGCTAAAACATGATATGCAGTTCTATTCTAAACAAGACATACTTAATGTAAAAATCAGAGTAGTTTCCATATCGAGGGTATCAAAAACATGGATAATAAAACAGAAAATCACAACAGGAAGCCTGGTTCACTGAAGCACTGAATAAACAGTCATTGCTTGTGACTCACTCGATCTCTTTTCTAAATGGCCACTGAACTAAGCCTTGTGTCAAGCTCTGATGAAAAAATACTTTCAAATGAAATAAGGACTTTAAAAAAGGCTATGATAGCCAGGCAGTGGTGTTGCATGCCTTTAATCCCAGAACTTGGGAGGCAGAGGCAGGTGGATCTCTGTGAGTTTGAGATCAGCCTGGTCTACAGGAGCTAGTTCCAGGACAGCCTCCAAAGCCACAGGGAAACCCTGTCTCAAAAAACAAAAACAAAAAACAAAAAAAGGCTATGATAAATAATAAGGAGTTAACAATGTCAAGGAGATGAAATAATTCCTAGAGGTGACTATAACACAGGAATTCTAAGATTTATCCATCAATCAAGTGCCCCTCCAAAGTTCATGATTTAGTGAAAAGAGGCAAATGCTAATTTAGAAAGCTGAGACATGCCCAATCATATTACTAAGTGGGGATATAGTGTGGATTATATATTTCTAAAGGGCTAAGGTAGAAAAAAAAAATCACAAAGATACTTCTAACAGAATACTGAGCCCAGCTGATACCTAAGTTTTCCATTCTTCTATGTTTTTGTTGTTGTTGTTTTTAAGTAAATAATAACCATGAGACTGCAGGCAGTATTCTTGTAAGCTGCCTTGCCTACTGTCTGTTACAGCATGCTCAATTTGCCTATTTTCTTTGAGAACAAACAAACTAAAAAAGGTTATTGGGATTTTTTTCAAGTCATCCACCAAAATAATTTTCTGGATTAATGTAATTATAAAATGTAATCTACATGGCTGTAAAAATGCCTAAAGAATGATGGCCTGAGCCATACTTCTTTTACACTACTGTGTCAGAAATTACAGCTAAAATCATACTAAAATGTGAGAAAGAAAGAATATAAAATCCTAACTATGACTGATATCATGTAACATCCAAACTTCCTAGATAAAAGTTTGTTTGACAGAATTTTAGTATGTAGTCTTCATTGGCTTGGAATGCAGTATATAAACTAGGCTGGCTTTGAACTACAAAGATCTGCCTGCCTATGCCTCCTGATTGCTGGGACTTAAGGCATGTGTCACCGTACCTGGCTAAGAGTTGTTTTTATAATCAAACAATATTCAGTAGAGTAATATTTGAATGGTCTTCATCAGTTCTTAAGCTCAAGGGATATCTATAAGATGTATGAATTTCATATAACCAATACTTTATCAAATGACACAATCACAAAAGTTCTCCCTAACTGTGTTGTGTCACAAAGTGAATCATGTTCCACCAATGTAGGTCAGCATGTAAGTGCTGCTGAGCCTGATAACCTGAGATTGATCCCATACGGTGCAAAGAGAGAACCTACTTACTCTCTCAAATCGTCCGTTAACACACACACACACACACACACACACACACACACACACACACACTCAATACTAAAAAAATTTTTTTTAAGTAAATGGTAAAAGCATCAGACTTTGATACAATCAGTACCTTTGCTTTTCTGTTCCAATAGAAGAACTGCTTTCAAAGGGTTTTGGAAAAGCCATATACTCTGCTTTCCCTGAAGAATTCTGGGCTAATGGCTGCTGCTGTTCAGTAGGTGTTGAAACATTCTGAGAAAAATCTCCAAAATTAGAAGGAAATAAAGGGCTGAAATTCATTCCTAATAAAAACACAGGAAAGAAAAGAATGAAGAAGTACCTTAGCCGTAAATGAAATTAAAATTTATTAAGAGCTGTAACTGATGAAATCTCCAGTCCAAACTTACCATAACAAAGTCAGTTCAATAAATTAATGCTCATTTACTCATTCTATAGTTCAGCCTACTAGTCTGCGATATTTGTGATACAAAAATAATTAATGGTTCTCCCTCAAGAACTAGAAGTTGAGGCTGGAGAGATAGCTTAAATACTTCCTAAAAGCATTAGTTGCTCTTCCAGAGGACCTGGGTTTGATTCCTAGCACCTACTTGAAAGCTCACAGCTGTTTGTAACTCAAGTCTCAGGGGGATCCTATGACCTCCTATGGCCTCCATGGGCACTGCACACATGTGATAAACAGATACACATGCGATTAAAATATATGTAACAATACTACAGTCATTTACTCATTTGGCATGGGTATGAATATTATTAATACAAAAATGAATAACAGATAGCTTTGAAGATGGGGAGAGTCACTTTTCTTTAAGAGTGCAGCCCCTAGTAAGTCAATCATGCTCCAGTGGACAGCCCTACACTCAGGAGTTTATGAGGAGCTAGATTAGACTTGGTTATTTAAAAAAATTCAAAAAGTTGGGAGATGGTGGGCAGTGAATATGACCACAATACATTTTATGCATGTAGGAAATTTCCAAAGAATAAAGGTATCATGTATTTTAAAACATTCATGTAATATAGAGGAGGAAGGTGTTCACAAAGTCCAATCCTTCTTGAAAAGCTACTGTTAATTGATGGCTATTAAGGGAGAAAGAGAGAATGCTGTTCATATTCCAGTAGATTGCCTACATCCACTCACATATTAGCACACTAAGTGGACTTGCTAGGTATAAAAACCAAACAAACAAAAGAAGAGTAGATGAACTAGGGAGGGAAAAGTGAAAATGGTAGTATAAGAAGCTGGGGGGGGGGGCAATGTTGCTTAAAACATATCATATGCATATAAAAATCCCCAAAACAATAAAAAAGGAAAATCAATACAATAGATAAATTCTAATCTCAAACTCTTTTTCTTTTTGAAGACATCTCATTTAGCCCAATTTGGCCTCAAGCTCAGCATGTATCTGATACTGGCCATGAATTCCTAATCCTACTGCCTCTACTTTCTGAGTGCTGGAATTTTAGGCATGTAATATCATGCCCAGTTCAAAATCTTTGCATTAACTTATTTTTCCTTCAGGTTTCAGTGACCTACCTGGTGCAAATGATGGAAAGTTAGTAAATCCAGGCAGATTCAACAGATTTACAGGCTGTGTTGGAAAGTTGAAAGGACAAAATAAATTGGGAGAAGAGGGGTGTGATGCACTACTGCTTCTTTCTTTGCTTCTAGTTTTTTCTGGATGCTGACTTTGTTGGCGCATAAGTTCAGTTAGCATTTGTTTTAACCTACAAAAGTTAAGCAAGCAATTTAAAAGTCAGTTGGAAAGTACCATCAACAAAAACAATCAGTTTTAAAAGTCAAACAAAAAGTCAATTTACAAGTGCCATCAACAAAGTAAATTCAAAAGCAACAGCACTCAAAATAGACAGACTGCATTGACCCTACAACAAATACCTGCTTGCTCTGATGGACTAATTCAGTAACTTAGCCATTGGAACAAGTACTGGACTTAGTTCTAACAGATATAGATATAAATGTCAGAACCTAGATTTTTGCTTGCTCACTGTTGTGGTATCATTTATATACTATACACTTTATCCAAGATTAAATATAATTCAATACAAATTTTATAAACAAAAGTCAGGTCCTCAGTAACAGATCATTGTTTGTAAGTTTCAGCCAACAGATATACTGTAGTTTGGCTCATGCCTCTTTCTCCTTGAAGGAAACTGCAAAACCCTCCTTTCATTTCAGCACTCGCTATACAGGATTAATACTTTCAATCAAGCATGTTACCTCTGAACATTATTCTGCTGCCATGTCAGTTGTGTGTAACACTGGTTCAGCTGGTGCATTATAAGGTGTACTTGAGGAGATGCCACATTGCTTGGCATAACACTGTAAGGACCTGTTAGAAGAGTCTGCAGCAAACAAGACAAAGTCTGTTGGAAGAAAGTTTTGGCAACAGTTAACCAATGTGTTGAGGAAAATTTATATGGCTCCAAAACTATGTAAATTTAAAAATTACATTTTAAAGATAAAATGTACCTGCTGGTCTTGCATCAAAGTCTGACAGATATTGACACTGAAATCAAGTTGTTTCTTTAGCTGATTAATTTGTTCCTGCCACTGTTCTTTCTCTTCTATGTAAGAGAGCTCTGACACCCACCGAAGGTTTTCTTGTCGTTGCATGCTGATATTCTGTTGCCTCGTCTTGGCTAAAGGACGGTAATTTCCATCTGCTGAAATAGGACGATTGTTCTTCCACCTAATGCAGAGTTTAGAGCCTTAAATCACCACATGTGATAAGCTGAATTGTAAAATACAGCAACAAACATCAAATCCTAGTCTATAGACAAGTATTTTCTCAGTATTAAACACGAAAAAATAAAAAGGGGAAAAAACCCCACAATTTCCAGGTCATCCAAATATTCTTTAATTGCTTTCTAGTCCTTCTCATTTGTATTCTTACACTATAATCCAACTTTATTCTACAAAATAAAAATAGTTACCTAGATTACTTTTCCATTCTTCATCAAGTGTCACTGTTACATGTAATTAACATTTATTCATAAAGTTTATCACTACTAGAAGTAACAATGGAGACCAGAGATGGCTGAAAAAAAAAAGGCACTTGCCACCAAGTCTGATAAGCTGAGTTCAATCCTGAAGGCCCACAGAGTAGAAGGACAGAATTTACCCCTGCAAGGTGTTCATGAACCTCCATATGTGCACCATGACACACATGCATATACAAATAGGCACACACACAAAAAAAATGTAACTTAAAAAACTAGCAACCTGTAAATAACAATTAATATTGCTTCCTGTGGTTTTTGCTTTACTTTGTTTTAAAGACAGGGTCTCACTACATTGTTCTGGTCTTAAGTGATTGTTTCAAGCAGCAGTCAGGACTCTGGGGATATACCACTGCTGCCAGAAACACAATTAGTTTATTAACAGAACTTTTTCACTATCTAAAATTCTTCATGTTTTGCTTAATTCCCCCAAATAGGAGCAAAGATGAAAGCTTAGGAATGGTTCTTGATCTGGTCTAGATGGGATCTACTGCAGCAACATCTTTGTGTTAGAAAAAACATATATATTTGTTTTAAGAAGCACCCGTGTTCCCTGTACTCTTACCCCTAAAATGTTAGAATCTCCTAAGTGGCAGATTCTCTTTTGTTTTTCAGAACAAGCCCCTTTGAACCAAGCCAAAACTTATAACAAAGACTCAATTCTTAGAAAGCCCTTCAGGATGAAGAGAGAGGTTTCTAGAAAAACCAATTATGTCACTAAAGGGTTGTTACTTCCAGACCTACCCGCTGACATTTACAGAAGGAAATGGAACCAGAGATTGAGTCTGACTATCAATGGCCTATTTATTTACTCAAACATGGTTACGTAATGAAACTTCCATAAAATCTCTTAATTAATGACTTCAGAGAATTTCAAGGGTGGTGAACAATCAATCAAAGTGCTTATACCCAAAGAAGGCATGGAAGCTCTACACACTTGCTCACTCTAGACATTGCCTCATAACGATCCCACTTTAAATGACCAAGTCGAATACTTCAGAATAAATTGGTAATGTGATTTCCTGAGTTATAGCAAATTATTAAATATAGAGGCAGATTATGGAAACTCACAGTTTAGTCAAGACAGGAGAATACAGTTAAGCTGGCACCTGCACTGAAAAGATCACTCTTGTGGGACCAATCTTTAATTTGTGCGATCTGCATTACCTTTGAGTGGTTGGTACCATTACTGAACCGAATTTCAGGGTACCTGGTTAGTTGATGTGAACTACAGAATTGTTTGGTGTCATAAATCCTGAGATACCTAAAATCAAGTAAAATTTAAACACTGAAACTAACCTGTTTTTAGTTTCCTTTACATTATAAGAATTTTGATTCATACTAGGATGATAACTAGGGAAGTTATCATTGGAACTGGCATCCTGCTCTTCTTCTTCTTCCTCATCTGTCCGAACAATTCCTTCTGAAAGATAAACATCTTCATCTCCTTCTTCATCTAATGCACACTGAGTAGAACCTCCCCAAGTTGCCATTGTTCTAGGGATAATGAGACATAAAACAGCATCATTATGGAAATTAGCTAGATACTTTAAGAGCTATAATGCTCAAGATTTATATATATATGCATATATGAAAACATACACATGAAAATTTCACAAATCATACTAATTCTATGAGATGTTATCTTCTGTTGCTGTCATACAGAATGCATAGTTTGCCTTCCACAACTAATATGTCAAAAAAATTAAAATAAACCATTACATTTTCTGAAACTAAACTTCCCTCAGCCGTTCCTTAAATGACAGGTATCTATTTCAGTGCAACCTAACAGAACTTTCTGCAATAGTGGTAGTAATCCATATAGGTGCTGCCCTATACAGGTACACATGAATACTAAGCACTTAAAAAGCTGCTGCTATAACTTCAAGAAAATGAAATTTTAATTTTAACCTGCTTTAAATAACTACCATATCTATTGGCTATGATATTAAAACAAACAACTATAGACCTAGACATGCTAAACTGTACTCTCACTATCCCTTTCCATTCAAGAAATTTTTAAATGCCCTGAGTATAGAGAGATATCAAATAGTTATACAATTTAAACATCTTCTGATAGTCAAAATTTATTTTTAAAAATTCTTAGGCATACATAATTTCATCATTTATTAAAAAATACTAAGGGAGTGATATGTTTATTTTTATAAAAAGAATTAAATCTTGCCCAGGAGGTGGTGGCACACACCTATTTAATCCCATCACTCAGGAGACAGAGGCAAGTGGATCTCTGAGGCCAGCCTGGTTTACAGAGTGAGTTTCAGGACAGTCAGGGCTACACAGAGAAACCATGTCTCAAAAAACAAAACAAACAACAACAAAAAAATCTTTTGGGAACTAGAGAGATGGCTTATCAGCTAAGAGCGCTTGCTGCTCTTTTAGGCAACCTAAGCTTATTTTTCAGCATCCACATGGAACAAGCTCACAACCAGCCACAACTACAGCTCTGAGGTGATCGTATAGCCTCCACTCATACATACACATACATAATTGAAAAATACAATAAAAATGAATTAAGAGGGAAGGAATATTTGAGACTGAAGTACACAGAACATCTTTATTGTTTTTCAGAGTTCATCAATAAATATTTTGATCTCAATTTTAAATGCTTAGAATTCTACTTTGCAAGTAGAATATAAAAGTAATATAAAATTTCAGAAGGGTATTTAAGATCATTTTGGAAATTCTGTCCTAATCAAGCCAAAATTCATTTCTTTTTATAAATTCAAAGTTCAACAACTCAAAGTACAATTTTTTATATTAAACACTGGAACAAAATATAATCCAAAGATAGACTAAATCTGACACCAACAGAATGAGGTATGATAGAAAAACATTAAATGTTTTCACAACGAAACTTGTGTGCAATACAAACAGTAATGCATAACAAACGTTTGAAGCAGCCTATGTTGGGGTGGGCTTGTAGGCAGTAACAAAGTACACATGTATGTTTCTCAGAGCCAAGGCTATAGTTAAGTCACATGCTGCAACTCAGATTGGCAATACAAGAAACACTTTAGATTCACTATGCATTTAATTCTGAATATATTTTTGGCTGATTATATTAATAATAAATTAATTCTGAATATATTTTGTATATTTGAGATAACCAAAAATTTTTTTTGCAAGTCCTACCCCAATTCAGCTGCATTCAGTCACATGAACCCATAGGAGGGGTCACAGCCCACAAGAAGTGAGGCTCTACACCAATGCTCTGGACTCTGGCCAAAGCAGAACAGAATATGATGTAATATATTCAGTAAAATGCACACAGACTCCATGACCTAAGAGCAAGAGAGTGCATGTAAGTCTGGAAATGCCATCTGAAGATATGAAAAGATAAAGCTGAAACATATCTAGGTTTCAAATTTTTAGATTAAATACTACTATACAGCTAATTACATATCTTACAAGTAACTAATTCCTTTTATACATATTCCAGATATAGAACCTTCAAACTTATTTCTAAAAATTTAATGTTTTATATAAAAAGGCTTTATGATTATCCTCAGGAACCTTACAAATGATGAAAATACAATTTAAGATAAAAAGTATTTCAACTGAGCATAATGGAACATGCCTATAATCTCAGTCCTGAGGAGGTGGAGGTAGGAGCAAGTTTGAGTTATCCTGAGATCCATATAGAGTTCAAGGCCAGTCTTAGTTATATGAGACTCTGTCACAAAACAATAGATCATTCTAGTCTGAAAAAAGTACCATAAAATATCATATATTTTTCATTTTATAAGAATAAGACTTTGCAAAGAAAGGAAGTTTTAAAGATGATCTGTATTGCAGGTGGTGGTGGTACATGCTTTTAATCCCAGCACTCAACTCGGGAGGCAGAGGCAGGCAGATCTCTGAGTTCGAGGATAGTCTGGCCTACAGAGCAAGTTCCAGAACAGCCAGAGCTACACAGAGAAACCCTGTTAAGAAAAACCAAAATAAAAAAATAAAAAAAATTAATGGGGCGGGAGGGGGGGGTGGATTTGTATCACCATTTAATCAAATACCATAGTAACTAAATAGAAAGAAAAGCTGCAAAACAGAAAATGGCTGGACTGAGTGATATTTAGCTACATATTGAAAAATACCTGCTCAGTGAAACAGCTGACTTGTGCTATGCTGTGCTGTGCAGGAAAATGAGGCTGCCTTGTTTTTAAGTTCTGGGCAAATTATATTTAAAAAGATGTTTTAAATAATTTTCTTACTTTTCTGTTCTACTCTGCTGAGGAGTACACAGGTTCTCAGATCCATCACTTCTCAACGATATGGCCACTGGAGAAGAAGTCTCAGCTAGGCCTTGCCTCCTCTGGTGTTCAGCCATTAGAGCTTCAAGTTGCTTTCTTCTCTGTCGAAGCTCTTCCCTTAACATTTCATGTCTTCGCATGTCTGACCACAACTATTTTAAAAATCAGAGTCAAGTAAGTATTTGGATTTTCTGAAGCCTTAAAGAATAAAAGTCTTAATGATATTGCCAGTACAACAATATTCTATTTTCAATGTTTCCATTTTCACTCTAAGATATCCATAAAGGGAACTAGAAAAATCGCTCAGTGGTCAAGAGTGTGTGCTGTTCTTGCATAGGATCCAAGTTTAGTTCCCAGTACCCATAACAGGTGACCCACAACTGCCCATACCTCTAGCTCCCAGAGATATATGACACCTCTGATCTCCATGGGTACCTACACTCACTTGTATACACTTCACCCATAACCCACACACAATTAAAAATACTAAAATTAAAATCTTTTAAAGATGTTCATAAGGGTTAAATAGGGATAAGAAATAGGTAGTCATCAACTGTTCATGAAAACAAGAAACAATATACTTCATGAACTATTTGAGAAAAGCTATAATATTTTTCTGAAAATCAAATATAAGTAAAATATCAAAGAATAGGCCCTTCTAACTGAAATGATTAGTGTTTATTATAACTGCTCCTCATATTTGCTAATAAAGAATATGACTATTTTCAAACAATACCAGTATAATTTGGGGAGAGGGGGGTTTTGGGGGAGGGAGAAAATATACTTCACATACATCACCCATCAAGTAGGTCAAAGGTCACAAAGTCTCATCCCTAGTGTACCTCTTTCCCCATCCCTCCTCAAACAAACAAACAAACAAACAAACAAACAAACAGAGAACTATTTTACAGATTCAGGAGTTAGGATTCAACCCAGGAGCAACACAGTAGACTATACTATACCTCATTATCTACTACTGAAGAATCTTCAGGCTCAACAACAGATTTGCTTGTGCTGGTTTCATTTTCATTAACAGTTGGGGTTGAAGTAACAGCTGGTATATATTTTTTGGTGGGACCACTACCCATACTAGTGGCTGACAACTAAATAAACAGAAAACAAAACATATGCATATATGAATATATATAAATACTACTATACTACTATAAAGTACTAAAATAATTGAATTTATTTAATTATTTTATACTTCTCTAGAGCTCTAGTGGCATATTTAATGTTATTGAGACTAAAACCACCACCATGATCCAAAGACAACAGAAGAAAACAAAGATGATAGCAGGCCAAAGGTGATGAGAAGTAACAATCAGGAACAGCAAAAAACGTTAGGGATTAAATATGGGGGAGGGAGAGAGTGATTGTACACTCAACCCAACCTTGGCACATACTCTTCTGGATATAAAATATTGAGGCTAAAAGACAAAAGGATCAGAAAAAAATGGAAAAAGTAAAAACTTAGAAAATAGTTGTATTAGAAACATAATTTGATGTTCTCATCTTTCTTCAAAAACAAATTTTAACAAAGTGTAAAGTTAACTAGAATGAGGACAAATGGAATGTTGACCTATAACTGCTAAATGTAAGCTAGAATATCTTAATGTGATAATAGTTGTAAATTTTCAAGTCATGCATAAATTGCTAACTAGCCCAATACAAAAAAGTAATCATTTGATTCCCATGTACTACCTTTCAAAGTAAAAACAGCTCAAATCCATGTCACTATTAATTCAGTCATTTCAGCAATCACAAAATTAGCAAATATAGCCTGTCATCTCTGAAGCAGTAAAGACACACTACTTTAAACTGACATTAGGTTTTAAACATTTCTCAAACACACTGAAAGAAACATATTTTATAATTACCTGAAGGTCAGGGCAAGCCTTTTGCACAGCTTGAATTTTTTCTTGAATTTCAATCAATTTCTTTCTTTCCTCCTGCAATTGTTTTAGTTCTCTCTGTTGCTGCTGTAGTTTAGCCTCATAAAATTTCTCTCTATAATTAAATTGACATATTTGTGGACTTCAATGAAATAATGATACTAAGCAAAATACAACACAGTAAGTACCTAGCTAAGTAGCTGGCTCTGAATTTTTGTTATGAAAGCCAAAAGCTTACCATACCTTGTTTTTTCATTTACTCCAGTATCTTTTTGTGTTTTATTAGAATTTTCTCTTGCATTATTTGAATTTTGCTTGGTATCTTCTTCTGCTGCATAGAAATCACCCAAATTGGATGTGTTGGCAGAGACACCCACTTGAGTTGCATCATCATCCTAAAACAGCACAATTATATAAAACTATTTGGAAATCCAAAGACATTATCAACTTTATATTTTACATAATTTGCTAGGCTATAAAACATAAAACAATACAATACTGGATATAAACAAATTTTACAGAAAACTGAAATGTATACTCCCTCAATGTTAAGAACTGAAGTGCTAAAACTAAAATGAGCCCATTAAAAATTTGTATTCGTAGTGCTAAGGATTGAATGCTTTATATGTTGAAGGCTCTAATATGTCCATCTTTTATCACGTGCTGTCATCTTACATGGACTTACAACACTGAGCCAGAATGTGGACCCTTAACATCTCCAAAACTGTACACTAAAGAAGCTTTTATCTCTTTAAAAATTACCCAACCTCAGACATTTCATTACAATGTTATGAACTAAGACACCTTTACAAAATAACTTGCTTATTGAGATAATGAGCAGCTTTGTGTCAAATACAAAGAAGCTTAAAAAATACTACAGAGCAGGAAACTATTAAATTTTAAGATGCAACCTTTACGTTACTGCAAATAATCCATGCCCACTATCCATTTAAAAATCTCCCTCATTGACTCACTCACTTTTGTCTTTAATTTGTTAAACAAGTACCAATAGTTATGATACAAAAAATATCAAGATGGACATGGTGGCTCATTCTTATAATTCCAGTACTCAAGAGGCTAAAAAAGCAAGAGGATCTTCAAGAGTTAAAGACCAGCTTGGATTATATATAGTGAACTTCTGGACAGCCTGAGATAGGATGAGACCTTTTCTTTTTTTCTTTTAAAGAAAGAATATCATATCTAAAGTCTGTTGTGATTACTCAAAAAACAACCAAAGTTTTTATCTTACTAACAGTAGATTTGTTTTTACTGTTGTTGTTGTTAATGATTAGTAGAGTTGAAATTGAGCTTGTGCATTTTCTTGGAAATATTTACAATCCATGTTTTTTTCTGAAGATTACATATGAAATTCTAACTTTTGGAAATAATAGTCTAATACAGTCATAATGAGTTAGAACTGATTCTTATTAATTATAGAACTACAAAGTGATGGCAATTCTATTGGAGTCTTTGTATCAATCAAAAGACTAACCTAGCCCAGTGCCCACAGGAAGAAGAGATTAGCAAGAACCGGTACGTAATTTAATAAATCGAAAAGCCATCCACGAAGTATTTTCATAAAACATTACATGGAAAAAATAAAGTATGAGAAATAATTAAAAAAAAAAAAGCTTACTTCCCATTCTTCAGTTTTTCTATGACCTTTTTTTTGTGATCTTAAAGCAGTGGTTCTCAACCTTCCTAATGCTGTGAGCCTTTAATACAGTTTTTCATGTTGTGCTGATCCCCAACCATACAATTATTTTCATTGCTACTTCATAACTATAATTTTGCTATTGTTATGAGTCATAATGCAAGTATATGAAATGCAGAATATCTGACCTGTGACCCCTGTGAAAGGGTCATTCAAAACACCAAAGGGGTCGAGACCCACAGGTTGAAACCACTGTCTTAAACAGTATCTGATGTATAGCATGCAAGTTACTAAACTTTTAATAGTAACATCTAAGACACAAATACAGGGCTAGGGATCTAACTCTCGGTGGTAACATGCTTGCTTAGTATGTAAGGGGCCTCAGTTCAATATAAGAAATGGAAAGGAGTCATACCAACATGATTATCAAACACACACAAAAATTCCTCTTATATGACTATATTATTTTAACAAGTAACTTACCTGCACCATAGCAACAAGATCTTGGAGCTGTTTAAGTTTCTCTTTTGCAGCCATAAGTCTACTGATTTTCTGTTCAAATTCTTCATCTTCTGGTGCCTCATCAACCAGACTGCTCCTATGACTAGATAATGAAGCTCCACTGGCTCCTTCCTCTTCAACTTCTTCCTCCTCCTCATCTTCACCTCGTGCTACACGCAACCTCTGTTCTCCTTCTCTATTGTATCGACAGTCTGTTAAAAACAAGTATCATTTAAGTAAATGACTTTAAAGCATTAAGAGTATAAAGCAAAGATAATCTACTTCACAATAATTTCTATAAATATTGAAGGTTATACCTAATGGAGGCATGTTTAGAGCTCTGATGTTGGCAGCAGATCTGTTGTTAATTTCACAGTTAGAATTAACTGATCTTCCATCTCTATTATTAGAAACACATTGTGTATTACTGTTACTATTCACTTCATTCCAGGTGGAAGCTACCTGTGGATTTCTGAAAGAAATTAAAGTCAAGTTATTTAGAAAAATAAAAAAAAAATCTACCTAGAGCTATAATAAACTAGTTTCAAGCTAAGAGCAGCATTAACTAAACCATTTAAGCTCAAATTCTTAGTAACAGACTACTTTTTATTAACTTTTCCATAAACTTCAAAGTTTATGCATAAAAGCATCTGAAAACTCAAAAACTACCTAAAGTATAGCAATAGGAAAATAAAATGCTAAATTTTATACTTTTTAAATTTACTTGCACATTCAGTAACAAAGAGCAATTTTACTAAATGACTGCTGTCAATAATTCCTTCTTTTTCTTTATAGGGCAAGCATGATTGTTACACTAACAGTTAACGTACACGGAAAAGCTTAACTAAGAAGCTAACAATAAATACTTCACTGTGTTTCCCTCCATCCCAGCCCCACACAAGCTTAAGTTGAGATGAGTACATTGGGAAAAAGACACTTTGTGTTGTCACCTAATGTTAGTAACAGGTTCACAATTTTCATGCTCAGAATCATATTCTGACTCTTCAGTTTCTTCATCTTTTGTATTTTCATTTACAGCATCTGTCATCATATCTGATGTTTGTTCATAATAATGAACTAATTCTCTCAATTCATTCAGTCTCTTTTGAACTTCATTTAACTTCCTGATTAAAAAAAAGTAACACCATTTTAGAAAAAAGTTATTTTCGATTAATAGCAGGTGGCACATAGGAACACACACACACACACACACACACAAATTGATCAAGTTAAGTATTCCTGGCATCTATTGATTTTAAAAAATACAGTTTCAGCTGAACATGTTGGCACATTCTTTTTATCCCAACACGGCAGAGACAGGCACATCTCTTAAAGTTCAAGGCCATTTGGTCTGCACAGTGAGTTCCAGGCCAGTCAAGGCCCACTACATAGTGAGATCCTGTCTCAAAACAAATAAAAACAAAACAAACAAAACCCCTGTTTTGCAGTTGAAGAAGCAGACACTGAGTGCTCTGCTCACACTGACACAGTCTTGTATATCATCATCTCAGGACTATGAGTCTAGAGCCTGGGCCTTATTGTTTGACTATTAAAACATTTAAAACATTTTACATATAGCTCTTGCTATATCTAACCCTCTCTTTGAAAAATGATCAATTAATAGCAATTTACAGAAACTACCAATGCAATTACTTATTTCTGTTAGCCTACTAACAGAGTTAGTTAGTTAAGATTTATATTACACGCTCTCCTTCCACCATATATCTTAAGAATGTTTATCTTATTAACTTCAGTTTGTTACAAATTTTAAAAAAATCAGTATTTAATTCTAATTATTTAATAGGTATGAAGAATGATTGCAAAAAGTATTTTACTGTAGTTTTTCAGCTGGATTTAGATGACCTTCATTTTCACTCTCATTCTGAGAAACTAGAGAAGTGGCAGGACAAGGAACAGATGATATAAGGCTATTGGACTCTCCATTGACAACTGGTGCAAAGCCTGCAGGAGCAGAGAGAGCTACAGTTGAACTTCTCTTATCCTCACTTCTTTGGAGAGAAGTTGAAGGCACAACTAAAAAAAGAGAGAAAAAGATATATAATTACCAAAAGTAAACATGGTATGAAGCATACATACTGACTGTTTGGATACCTACAAACAATAGAAAATAAAATTCATTAACATCTTAAAATCTGCAGATTTAAATCCTGAAAGCTTATGTACATACACAGACCACTTATTAACACAGTTCACAACTAAACACATCAAAATACACAAGAAGAAATATTTTTACTTCTTCCAGACAGTCTAGCACTTTTACATTGGGTTAAAATAGAAGAAAGAGAGAAAATAAGACAGAAATTGAAAAGAATTACAGTGCTATATACTAGGAAAAAAAAAAAACCAACAGGATAAACTTGTCTCAGATTAAGTTAAATGGGCTCACTATGTATGATATATAGAATACAAAAGGCCAATCTTGGCAGGTAATTTATAAAGACTTTATATTCTTCTACCTCCTACTACTTCAAAACTTCCACTTATCTTTTTCTCAATGTGACTATCATTGTTTCCTTCTCATTTTAATGCCACAATTATTATGGCTAGTTCCCAATTATCTCTTTTTATGCTATTCTTTAACCATTCTTCCTTTAACCATTGCTCTTACACTGTTTTCTAGAAGGAGTAGCCTTTTAAGTCAGTTGTCAATAAGCAAAATATTACTTTCTTTGTATATGAAGCTGACACAAAGTCATAAGCATACCTTTCAAATTCTGCTTTCCTTAGCTGTCTTCTAACTGATATTATCCTCTATAGGAAGAAGAAGGTAGCTGAGGTCAAGAGGTGGAAAAATGAGTGTTTCAGGGCAGAAATGGTAAGGTTTCTCTGAAAGTGGCAGAGAAACAGGAGATATGTGAAGAGTAAAGGACAACTATTCCAAGCTGGATGTGGCAATGCAAGCATATAATCCCAGCCCTTGGGGAGACTGAGTCAGGGATGTTCCAAATTTGAAGGAAGCCTGAGTGCCACTGTAAAATCTTCTCTCAAAACACACACACACACACAAATAACAAAAGAGAACATCTGATTCTGTTATTTTCAATGACTTCTTTTTTTTTTTTTTTTTTGGTATATATGTACCTGCATGAATTTATGTGCATCACATGCATGCAGGTGCCCATAAAAACCAGATGGCATTGACTCCTCTGGAACTGGAGTGATGGGCAGTTGTGAGCTGCCTAACGTGGGTTCTTGGAACCCTAGGTTCTCTGAAAAAGTGCTAAGTGCTTTTAACTGCTGAGCCATCTTTCTAGCCCAAGAATGAGAATTCTAAAAATGGTGTTCTTATCCACTATACTTTCTTATCCAGACAAAAACTGGAGTGCTACAACAATAATGGCCAGCTGGAGTTATCCCAGGTGATTTCAATTTCCACCACTTGAGCTCCTATTACTGAGGGGCAGGAACTGGGAGAAAAACTTTCAGGAAAACAATAAAGACTAGAGTCTAGATTTGAATTATCCCAACTTTTTTTTTTTTTTAATGAATAGACTTAACATCTATTTGGTTCTTATCACGTATTGGCTTATTAGGAGCTTTTCACAAATATTCAAGTTTCTTTCTCAAAACTTTAATGTTTTTGTGGAACTGTATTTATTAACTTATCAAATCGTTACTAAGCAGCTGCTCTGTGCCAGCATATATACTTACATCCCCTTTACATAACACTGCTGAACCTGATTTACTCACATGATGAATTGTTCAGATGCTGGTCTCGAAGAGTATGGAGTTCTCCAAGTAACTTGTCCATTTTCTGCTTCTTTTCCTGTAGTACTCTCATTTTGCTAAAAAGCTGGACTTTTTCATCAGGTAAATGTTCAGAAACTGAGGGATTTCTGCTCTGAGAAATCTCTCTAGTTAATGAAAGGCTTTCTGCCTGTCTTCTGTTATCTGGAACAGTGGGAGGCTTGGTTTAAAAAAGAAAAAAACAAAAAGGAAAGGATCATTTAAGATGAAGGCAACTAAAAGATGCACTTTACTATATGCTGACATTTATTTTGCTATTAACACAATGCTTCCATCAACAATCTTATTCCTATTTCCTGTTAGTATCTGAGAGCTTAAGTAGGTTCATTAGAAAACTTAACTAATTTTTGTTAGGTAACTGCCCAAAATGGTTGGCCATACTCATTTTCTTAGTGAGCAAGACAAGAGTCTGCGCCTTCAATCATACATCCTTTCCCAGTATGAAGACAATGGTTCAACTCTTATCCAAATCTCACACTAAAAATTCACACAGCATCTTTACAAAGTCATAAAACTGAAATACTTATTAATTCTAAAATTGTTTGTGACAGATAATGGGGGCAAAGCTTATAACCCTAGTGCTTTAAGAGGCTAGCACAGAAAGATGGAAAATGTGAGGTCACTATCAAATCAAGTCAAAATACTACCCCTCCCTAAAAAACCTTTCTTAAAACTGTCAGTAAGATAAAAATAATGCAAGGACATGGACTTAAAACTCTTTGTTTTTGTTTTTGTTTTTTCTTGAGTCAAGGGTCTTTCTAGGTAGCTCTGGCTATCCTGGAACTCACTATGTACACAGGCTGGTCTTGAATTCACTGAGATCCGCATGCCTCTACCTTCCAGTGCTGGGATTAAGGTATGCAACACTATAACTAACATAAGTATTAAAGGTTGTAATTACCACCTAGTACTTAAAAGAGATAAAAAGAATGTTTATCTAACAGCCTACACAAGGTAACCTTACACTCAGTACATTAAAAATAGCTTTTCTGGGTGTGGAGACATGGCTCATCGGATCAAAGCACTGCTGCTCTTGAAGAAGACCCAGGTTCTGTCCTAGCACACACATTAGGCAGCTTACAACTACCTGTAACTCCAATTCCAGGGGATCTGACACCCTCTTCTGGCCTCTGTATGTATATGATACACACATACAAATAAAAAATAAATCTTAATATTCTTCTCTAACCTAGAGTTTCTCAAAGTGTCAAGAATAAGCAATGGGGCTCACTCAAATCTTAAGAATCATAATTTTGGAGGTTGAGGGGCTTTGTGTATTTTTAAAAAAAATCAAACCAGGTGATATTTATGTTTAGTAAGGTTTGAGACCCCCTGGGTTAATTAACATGATTTATAAACCTAACTATATAAACCAATTACCTGAGACTCACGAAGCTGATTATGGAAACGCTGGATTAAATCATTCAGTTCTTCATTTAGTTCAGATGTGATGCTGACTCCAGATAAGCTTCCAGTAGTTTCTGTAACAACTGAAAACAAAATTAAATATTATATTCGATATACAGAAGCATCAAAAGTATAAATTTTGGAGGGGGGAAGATCACTTTTGAAACTTTTAACTATCTTACATCTCCATCAGCCAATCATTTCATTAGAAGTTTATATCTGACATAGAAAGAAAGGGACAACTGCTAAACTCTAGGAACGTGATCCATGTTTTCAATCTCAGCACACAAGGAAGGCTAATATTGTAATCCCAATGAACAAATATGACTTGTTAGGTTAAAGCTAGCATGGCTCTACTAGTTGCTTTAGGTAGAGGGTACAGTGGGCAAATTAGTATCCTAAAAAGGCACAGCTGACTCTGACTGGTCTCTAACTCCACCTCTTCCAGGAAAACTAAAACTATATTACAGAAATGGGCAAGTTTTTCTACAAAGTACAGACTGAAAATTAGCATGGATCTCTTAATGAAATACAGTTCTTGTCTACCCATTTCTGCCATTAAAGGGCAAAAATCAGCAACATGTAAATAAGAATGGCAGTGCTCCACAAAACCATGTCAATTACACTAAAAGAGCATGGGTTTTATCATCTTCATTAAAAACAACAACAACAAAAATCCCTCATCCTAAAGTATGTTTCTGAAGACAATACTTATTGTCTACCACCCAGTACCCTATCATGATTCTCACTTTTAGCTTTCCAATTTTAAAAGAAGCCACAAGTTACAAACAGCCTTTTTTCTTTTCTTTTCTTTTCTTTTCTTTTCTTTCTTTCTTTCTTTCTTTTCTTTTCTTTTTTTTTTAAGAAAATACCATCATTTTCTGCTGGAAACAAAACAAAACAAATCCCTAGCATTTGAGAACTGAGAGGAACCCTTTTCTAGCCTAAACTTTCTGTGGAAAACACCAAAATTACAATCCAGATAACTAACGAACAACTTGCTAAAAGAGAAAGAAAAACACTCTTCCCCAAGGCTGATGTGTTTCTGAACAGATGAGGAATGCTAACCCTTGGTTTCATCAGTTTTCTTCAGTAAAACTTCATAAACACAGTAGCAGAATTATTTTAAGATTATTATGCCAAAAATCTTGTTGAAGAAGTATAAAAAGTTCAAATTCAATCTCCTATGGTCTTTTATTGTAATTCCTGATACTACATTTTTGTAAAAGAAATCATTTGTATATTTTAACCTAAAATTCAATTGATTTTCTACTAAAATTCTGTATGTAGCCTAGCCAAGCCACAAACTGTGTTTGACCTCCTTCTCTATAAAGCCTTACATAGTAGCCTACAATTCTGATGATCAAATGAGATGATGCAAATTCAACCACTCAAGATTACAGAAATGAGATTGGGAACTTTGGGAGCCCCATTGCTCTACGAGGTTTGCAGGCAGCTAATGGGCAAGAGCGAGACTATGGTTAGTTGGCCATAATCATGCAGATAACCCCTTACCTGTGCACTCACATTTCTGTAAGTAACACTTATTAAACTTATGTCACCAAAATAGCAAATTAAAATGGCACAATTATAGTGCTCAAAGATAAACTATGAGAATAGATGTGAAAACAACTAAGCCATGGAAGAGGTTATTGTATCTATCACTTTGTGCCCCAAAATATATACAATTGTTATTTGTCAATTAAAAATAAAGCTAAAAAGAAACTTGAGTCTTACTGAGTTTTAATAAGAAACAATTTTGCTTTTATCCTAAAGAAAACAAGACAGGTTTGAAGACAATAATACAAACTACAAAATTAAATTCCTATTAAGTAATTCAATGGTCACTTAAATGACACCTCTGAGGGAAAGAGGGGGGAAAAACAACATTTCTGAGTCTCACAAAAACTGAGTAAAGTATAACAGCAGCCGTAAAAACTCACATATAAAAATGGATATAACAAAAATAACAGAACTACTAATACTGAATACTAAAGATGCTCTATTAATTTTCTACCTTACTCGACTTCTTTTTGTCTGTTTTTATATTCTCCAATTACTAAGGACTGACCCCAGGGCAAACTTAAGCATGCAAACCTGTAGCCCCTCCACTTATTTTATGAGTCAGAGTCCCACTATGAAGTATTGGGGGAGGGGGGTCTGTGTACACACAGGTGTACATCAGAGGTTGATGTGAGCTATCTTCCTTAGTCACACTCCATATTATTTTTTGAGACAAGATAACTCACTGAAGCCAAAGCTCATCAACTGGCTAGACTACTGAACCCCAGGGGTCTTCCTGTTTCTCTCTCTTCCAGTGCAGAGGTCAAAGATGGGTACCACTGCACTTGGCTTATATGTGGTTACTGAGGATCTAAACTGAGGTCCTTATGCTTATGGAACATGCATTTTCCAACTGAGCCATCTCCCTAGACCCTAAAAATTCTTGATTCTCCAGCCTCAGCCTTCTGAGTGCTAGGATTACAGGTATTATGCTACCATGCCCAGCTCACTTAAGATTTTTTTAAACTTTCCCTGAAAACAAACAAAGAACAACAATCTTAGCTGAGTGAGATAAAACAAAGGAACAAACAGTAACCCCCCAAACTGGAAACAAAAGCATCAAGAGCCCTATCACTGAGGTTAACAAACATACAGGCCTATCTCTTTTACCTCTTAAAGGTACTCCCTGATGAATAGGAGAGCGAGCTGTCTGTCTGCACGGTACAGTATGATAGCCAGGAGTTGTTCCTGCAACCTTTTCTGTATAACCAGAGAAAAGCACAGGACAGAGTAAGCCTTGCTTGCAGGTTGCTACACTAGTCAACAACGGAGATCTGATTATATAACAGCAGCATTCACTTTGTAATACAGATATCGAATGAGCCCTTCTTATAAAAGTAATATTCTGAGATGGTGGCATACCAGAGTCATCCATCACTGCTATAGCTTGCTCCGCTTTATGCTGCAAAGCTAGAAGAGCAGCTTGTCGTCCCTGCAGAGCTCGAAGCTGCTCCTGCTGTTGTAACATCCTTTTTAATAAATCATGTTGTTTCTTCAAATTTTCTGTCTCTTCCATAGGCTCCTGTTGAGGATCTCTGGCCTGAAAAATAGACCAGCAATACTTAAACCTGACTGTTGAAATCCATGGTCCTGAGTCATTTGCCAGTGGCAAAGTACAGCACAGATAATAGTTTTGATTGAATATGCAACTCTAGATAAGTTTTAAAGGTTTAGAATATTGATTATGTCTCACATTAAGAATTAGGTACTTTCACAATGAAAAACTATGATGAGGAAATAAAAGAAAAAAAAACTTGCTTACAAAACAGAAAGCTGAAAGTCTATGAAGGCAAAAGTAGCTCCACATATTGCAAACAAAAAGAATAGGGGAGCCAATTACAGATTAGACAGAGTTAACACTCCGTTAGATTTTTTTCTAAAAACACTAGGTAATAAAACTTTCTACTCCATACTAGAAGATGATTTTTCACATATACAACAAAAGCAAACCAGAATGTGAGTGACAGAGAAAGAGAGGGGGGAGAGAATTAACATACCAACTTCTAACCAAGGTCAAGATTTCTTAAATACATTTGTTAATTATCTTACATAAAAAGGCCTAACTGAAACACATTAAGTATGTAACAAAGCTGAAAATTTTATTTTGTATCAGATATCTTTATTAGTTTTTTACTCTTAAATTATGTCTATTCAGCTGAGTTTAGAGCATAAAACACAAAGAAAATACTTCCAAACATCCCCAATACACTAAGAACTTACCATCCCCTCTACATGCAACATAACAGATTTAAATAGGGACTACTTAGGAGAAACTAACAATGGGATTGGAGAGATGGCTCAGCAGTTACATGCACTGTTGCTCTTGCAAAGGACCCAAGTTCAGTTCCCAGCATTTACAGAGGCTCGAAATCATCTTAACCCCAGTTCCAAGGGATCTAACACCATCTCTGCCTCCGTGGGCATCAGACATGTACAGGATGCACACACATCCATACAAGCAAAACACTAACACATATAAAATAAATCAAACTTTTAAAAGAAAAAAATTTTAAAAAGAAGTAATGACCAAGTGGGCTGGTGGTATGAC
The DNA here is from genome assembly GCF_003668045.3 of Cricetulus griseus. NCBI lineage: Eukaryota > Metazoa > Chordata > Mammalia > Rodentia > Cricetidae > Cricetulus > Cricetulus griseus. The sequence goes on from NW_023276807.1 coordinate 44,589,054, forward strand.
TTAGTGGTAAAGCTCTTGTTTAGTATGCATAAGGCCCCGTATGTGTTCAACAAAACAAAACAAAACAAAAAAAACACCCCCCCCACACACATATACAAAACTAAAATTTAAAACACAGCTGAACAAAACTAATCAAAGACAGAAGTGTAAACACAGCCCCCAAATAAATTTTAAGCCCAATTATATATAAAATGAATATTATAATGGTATTCATCAATAATTTAGCATCAAAATATGAAAGTTCTATTATTTTAACCCATTGACATAAAATATTCCCTTTAATGTATTGATTTGGTTTTAAATTTTCAACACTAACAAATTTTGTTGGGATAATAAAGTTTTAAATTATTTCCCCCCTAAAATAACTAAGGTAATTCAATTTCTTTTGAAAGTAAAAAGAAATGCTCTGATTTACTTTCCCTGGGCAAATGTGATTTCTAGAGAAACCACAGGGAACACAGACAGCTCAAGACGTTTTCTTCTAGATGACATCCTTCACCAGTGCTACCTAATGCCTCTTCCATTGACCTCCTCCCAAGTAGAGTCAGCAATATTGTAAAAAAGAATGGGTAACCATGGCAACATTTTACATTGTGACTTAGAAAAGAAAAAAAAAGTGAACAAAAAAAAGCATATAGCCTACAGTTAAGTGCTCAGAGAAAGTTAAGATAAAATTGGAAGTTGGTAACTGCTAACAACACTGACATACATATAATTTACATTTCAGATTGGTATTTATAATCAATTATAAAAAATATGATTGTTTATAATCAATTGTGAAAAAAGTTGAGAAGCTGGATGTGGTGGTACACACCTTTAATCTCAGCACTTGAGAAGCAGAGGCAGGTATGTCTCTGTGAGTTCAAAACCAGTGTGGTCTACATAGCACTTTAGCTACAAAGTAAGACCCTGTCTTTTTAAAATAATAATAATAATAATAATAATGAGGAGAGGAGGGAGGAGAGACAAATTGAATTATTGAATTACTTGCCTTGTAAGTACAAGAACTTGATTTAGATCCTGAGAACTTGTATTTTTTTGAAAAAGGGGCCAGGCCTGGTGGTCCCACATGTAAACCCAAATCTTGGAAAGTGGAGATAAGTGGATCCCTGGAACTCACTGGACAACTGTGCTAGCTTACTTGGTCCAGTTACAGGCCACTGAGAGATTCTATCTCAAAAAATGGTGAGAAAGTACCTGAGGACTGGCATCCTCTGAAACATGGGTATACATAAAGGGCCTCTTTGTTATGTAATACAAAATGTTATGTCTATAAAATACCCCCAAAAAACTAGAATCAGCCTTTGTAGATAGATATGGCTTTAATATCTATCATTTCATATCAACCTGTAACTCAGGTTGTTCTCAGCTCCGAATCTAAGGTAAGACCTCAAACCTTTTCCTCTATTCTTCAAACATAATATATTTCCAAAAGTTTCCTAGAGGGTAGAAGCAGAAGGGATTTGGAGAGTAACAGATTCTGTAAGCAGAGAATTGAAAGTCAGGTGGTAGGAATTAAGGTTTTAATTAAAATGATTTTATGGATTATGTACTAGGGTAAGCCTCATTGTGATGACCTTAAGAATCAAGATTAAGTTTAATGTCACACAGCATTAAACCTGATGGCCTGAGTCAATCCTCAGGACCCACATGGTAGAGGGAAAGCAATACAGGTTGTCCTTTGACCTCCACATGCATGTTGTGGTCCACCACAGGCATCCACACACAAAATAATGAAAAAAAAATCAAGATTAAGGATAGTTGAATTGTAACAAATCCCTGAGCAAGTTTAATTCTTGCTGGCATCCTCTGAAACATGGGTATACATAAAGGGCCTCTTCGTTATGTAGCAACAATAATTCTCATCTGTAACAATACTTAGAAACAGAAGGGCTGTTCTTTTTTTTTTTTTTTTTTTTTTTTTTTTTTTAGTAAATGCAACACTGTAGGGGAAAAGTAGATTTGGCCAATGTATTGCAGTCAATTGAATAAAGAAAAAGACAGTTTTAAAGGATACCTGCTGTAGCTCACATTCATTTTCTCCCCTTCAATATTATTAAGTCTAAAGACAACCAGGTACTTTTCTGCTCAGAAGGGAATACCTTTAGCTTAATACTTTGAGTAATTAAAGACCCCTCCCCAAAATGAAAAAGCACAAACTACCAAAATATCTGAGGTTAAATTTTGTCATTTTAAACACCAAAAAAGGAAAAATAAGTACAAAAGAAAGACCGATCATTGGTAACAAGCTAGTAATAAAACTTACAAAATTATTCTTGTGTACCCTAAACTATTAAAATGGTATTTTGCTCTTGCTAAAAAGACACACATGCTTTTACAAATGCTATTTTATTCAAATGTATTAGAAGAGTTACACAGTTTTCTTCACTTATCTTAAATGCCTTTATACGAACCATGGGAAACTAAGAGAAAGAACATTTAAATCAAACACTGAAGAAGGAAACTTATCAAAACATTAAAATATCAATGAGCAAATCAACTAACTAAACCGTTTTTTGATTTTTTTTTTTTTCCCCTGAGAGGGAGAAAGAGAAAAAGAGGTTTTAAACAGTACACAAATAAAAGCCAAAACCTGGAAAAAAGAAATTTCTTCTGTTTAGGACAGAAAAATCTAACAGTTTGTACTATTTTCTTTTTCTCTAATGAACTACTATAATAATAACACAAAAATTTAAAGTATCATAATTCATAAGCAATACTATTACAAACAAAAGCAATCATCAGTCAAGGTTTAAGAATGTTTTATATACTCTGAATTTCCAATAGCAAAAGAACAAATTATGATTCTAATCCTTTATACTTGTAAATCAAAGTCAGCTACCATATTTTATCCATGCAGAGGTATATTCTAAAGCAAAAAAGGAAATAAAATCATTTAGCAATAGCATTTTCTAAAGCAAATTACAGTATATTGTTAATTTATAGAGTTAAGAGTAATAGCAGTTAACAAAAAAGCAATTAAGAAAGAAATAGAAATAAGAGCTGCTCATTTAAAGACTTCCCAAGTCAGCATTGTGAAGTATACCTTTGAGGGAAATCCACGTTTTCGGCTATATTTCCTATTAGGTCTCAGTTCCCTGTCATTCTGAGGAGCTCTGTCACCTTTCCCTTTTGGACTTGTAGTAACGTCAATGTCTGAAACCTGTTCTTGTGAAGCTGAATTCCCTAGTTTGTCCTCAATGCAGGGCCGAATTCTCAGACTAAAAGATGCCTCCTTTATTAAATAGTGTAGCATATTAATTTCTTAACACAAACTCCTGTTTAACATATAAGCCAGCCTTGTAAATAAATACAAAAATGTCTCAGTCCACCTTTTTAAAAAAAAATTTAACCCAAATCCACCCCCAAGAGGCAATAAATTTAATTATTCTTAAGTTTCTGTAAAATTAAGTTGCTTATTAAATTCAAGTAAGCATTACATTCTTAACAAGTTCCAAGTATGCAAAACTGCTAACACATATCTTAACATTTATTCTGACACATAACAATTTACCAAAGACCATGATTTTACATGATTATAAAAGAAATTCCCATCACAGTTAACACTTTGGATTTCAGAACATAAATTACAATCAACTGTATCATTTCCCATACCTCTCCAATAAAATCCATTAACCAGCCTGCCCCAACGTAAGGGAGAAATTATTCCCAGCACCACTATGAATAGAAAACAATTTCCCACAGCAGAATCCGTTTTTTCAACAACTGTTTGTATCAAGCCCCCTGAATATTTCCTAAATACAAAGAGAAACAGTTCAAATTTCCTTTTTAAAAAAGTTTAAACAGGAAGGATAGGAAGGAGAAAAGAAGCAGGTACATTTTGCCAAGCAGTAATAAAAGGAAACAAACCCTCAAATTCCTAATGCTGAATGGTATTTTGAAATATACTACAAAAATCAAGGCATGGGTACTTACACTTTCAAAAGAAAGGGCTTACTAGCACTAGGTGTTTGTTGCATGACTATAGTGTTGTTTCCATAGTGTAGTGGCTGTCACATGCACTTCAAACAAGTGTGTGATGACAGGCACTTCTGTTCAAATAAAAATGCTTAAAAGCAAAGCAGTTTTGAAATCTACAGCATTCTATGAACTAAATCTATCTTATGACCTTTTCTTTCTTTCTTCCCTTCTTTCTTTTTTGCTTTTTTGTTTGCTTGTTTTTCGAGACAGGGTTTCTCTGTGTAGCCCTGGCTGTCCTGGAACTTGATCTGTAAACCAGGCTGGCCTCGAAGTCCACCTGCCTCTACCTCCCAAGTGCTGGGATTAAAGGCATGTGCTATCACCACCCGACAACCTTTTCTTTCTTTAAAGTTCTATAAATTACTATTTTTTTCCAAAGGAAAAATGTTTTTATTAATTTTACTTTATAATCAGAAACCACATTACTTTTTCACTGAAAGGAAATAATGTCAATATTATCCTGTCTTATTTATTAGCCTTTATTTCAACTTTTTGTCCATCCAGCTTTGATATAGTACTATAGTATGAAAAATTAAAAAACAAATCTTAGCACATTTAAAATGAGTCTTCATCAGCAAATGAATGTGGAAACTTCTCCAGCTTAACACACTTAACAATCATGAGTATCTCTAGTACTATTAACAGCTCTTAGACCTACACAAACTTATAACTTTGCCAATGCTCCTTAAATTAGGAAAGCTGTGCTGAGCAAAGCCAACTACATAGATATTTCTGTACACTGACATTCAAAAATAACCAGATTCCCAATTCAATTCAAACTTTTAAAATTCTTTAGTGTTACTAATAAAGCTTTCAAACCATATATATATATATATATATATATATATATATATATATATAGTTTCTAAATGATATATATATATCATTAACAATTTGAGGGTTTCTTTCCTGGGATATACTTTTTATTAAAGAATGCCAAATCCTGTCATCTTGAAAAATGGAGGAAACCCTTATATCTTCATTTCCAGCAGTTTAATTACCAAAAAGCCGCTTACCGTGGTATCTGAAGCCTCAGACTGCACATCTATGTTTAGCGATGTGCTCTCAGCTACAGAACCAGATCCCACAGCTGAGTCTATAGTCCGAACATCCTCCTCCTCATTTTCTCTAGCCTGAAATATTGTAGTGGTATAAATCATACAACTATTAAAATGGGCAATAGAAATGTTATAATGGATGGCAACGATTTTTGAAAATATGTTAACTCCTGGCGTGGCATCGGAATGTCATCAATATTTGTACATAGTACATTATAAAAAACAAAAAAACAAACAAAAAAAAACCTCAACATATATCACTTTAAAAGTCCAAAACTTACAAGGATTTTCTGGAGAAATTTCATGTATGACTTTTCTTGCTCTTTGAGGTGTTCTATTAGATGAGAAAGGCGCTCAACATTAGCAGATCTTTCATTTTTTTCTACAAGATCTTCTCTCATAGAACTAGCTTTAGTAATATAGTCACGAATTTGAACAAGTCTGCTTACAATCTGCAAGGAAAGTATTAAAAAGAAAAATAAGAATGACAGTATACAACATAACTAACTACATAACAATAGTATATGTTTTTAGTTCAAATGAAGGAGAATCAAGAATGTATCTAGGTTTATCATAAATTTGTATATCCAAGAAAATTTAAAATTAAAACATAATGGCCTATATAAGCTTCAATCACCAATTTAAAAGTAATTTCAAAATTATGTTAATTTAATATCTGAAAAAATGTATCTTTTAAAATTTTATTTTTGTTGTAGAGAGATTCTGTTTGGTTTTTATGTCTGTGTAGTTGAGTGCCATGGTGCATATGTGGAGGTCAGAAGACAACTCCCATGGAGTTGGTGTTCTATTTTATGTGGGTTCCAGGTATTGAATCCTCAGGCTTGCAAAATGTAGACAGCAGAGGAAGCCCCAAGTTAGTGAAGTCCTGAGAGAATATGTACAGTTGAGAACAGCACAGCCATACATATGACTCCAAGATCTCAGACCCATGAAACATTGGCAATGTCAATGGCAAAGCTCTCCCCAGAAGCCCAAAGTATGAGTGTTTATGAACGATTGATCAGTGTTTACAAAGACTAGCAACTGCAGCTTCTTTTTCCAGATAGTTACAGCCTGAGCCTGCTCACCTATAGAGGCCTCCTATGAAGACTAGTTAGTAATCCCCACCCTGTGCTGTACACACACGCACACGCACACGCACACGCACACGCACACGCACACGCACACGCACACGCACACGCACACACACACACACAGGTTCCAGATTACAGCAGTAGCAGAATTCCACCTGATTCTGCTTTACTGTGCATGTGTCTGACCTTTCCTCATTCCCTCACCACCCCTACTCAGAGTTCAAAGACCCAAGCAATGCAGGTTGTTCCACTAAGCTATCTCTCCAGACCCCAAAATTTTATTTATAAAACACAATGCTGAGGGGGGCACTCATGTCTGCACATGATATATTATGCATACATATGTCAGAAACACATGCGGAGATCAGCAAGTGGTTCTCTCCTTCCACCTCTACATGGGTTCTAGATATCACATTCAGGTTGCCAAGCTTACACAGCAAGCACTTTTTTTCTCTGGGCCATCTCACTGGCCCTAAATATTCTGTCTAATGTATATGTGTCTTTATAAATAACTGGTAGCATTATAAAAATAAAATTTAAAAGTAGGATACTTTTCAAAGTATTTTCCAAAAATTCCAGCATTGCTTTATTTTTTTCCATGATTTTTTTACTTGTGTACAGGTGTGTAGGCAGATGCATGTGAATACAGAAGCCTGGGAAGACAAGTGGCATCTGATCTCCTGGAGCAGGAGTTTCGGGAATGTGAACCAATGTGTCCAATGTGCATGCTGGGAACCAAACTTGGGTCTTCCACAAAAGCAGTGTAAGCTCTTAACCACTGAGCATCTCTCCAGCCCCAAAAGCCACATCTGAATAAAATGCTTTAAAAAAAAAACCCTAATCATACTGATTCCAACCCCACTTTACTAAAAATTAGCAACTTCGTATTTGGCAATTAGAGAAGCTTTAATGAACATGAATATGCAATTTCACAATCATCTAGGGAAGAAAACATTATTCTATTTAAAATACATGGTACATTTTTGAAGAGGATTAGAAGAGATAATTCTACTTAACTGAAATTCCTATATGCATAGTCTAATACTTTTTGAAGATCTTATGGTTTACACTTTGAAATCTGCAAAGCAACCACACAAATAATCCCATTTTATTACCTGGCTGCTCTCCATAGCAGGTTCTCCTCGCCCATCTTCTTCAGAGACTTGACAGTTTTGCAAAAGATCATTACTTAAAGCAGAAGCAAACAGCTCTTTGCATTGTGCTGATGCAGTCATTTCTCTTTTTGGAAGACCTGGAGTAGCATCCTTGCTCTTGTTAGTATTAATCTGCATAGGCAAAAAGTTGAAGGGCTTTCGGTTTTCACTAAGCTGACGTTTGTTGTTAGCCGCTGTTGCTCTACCTTGAGAATCACTTCCAATACTTCTCTATACGCAAAAAGGAAACCAAATCACACAAACATTAATCTTTCAACAATTTTATAAGATTCCAACATTCTTAGTTGCATCATTAGATGATGAGAACATGGTTTTGTAAAAAGTTTTGAAAAAGCTTCAGATCTACAAAATTCTACTAAATTATCAAAATTTGTTTACTCTCTTATTCTTTTTGGAAGTAATTCAACTGATGAATATGAATAAGGCTAGTCTAACACTAATACTGTGGGCTATATTATAATTCATATCGCTATTTTTTACTTACAAAATTTTTATAGGCTTTGGCTCCAATAAATCAGTATTAATTAATAGAATATTAGCATACTGATTTATCTACATAAAAATACCACTTGAAAAAGCATTCAGTTTACAACTGGCAAAACAGATGAGGCAGACTGTTTACAAAGTATCTCTAAGGCCAAGAATTTAATTTCCAACAACAATAACAACAACAACAACAACAACAACAACAACAACACACACACACACACACACACACACACACAATCAGTTTAGTATCTGACATATGTGTGTATATGGTACATTTATATAATATATGATCATTTATACCATCACTGTCATATTAGACTTGAATCTACTTTTCTGCATGTTTGGAAACCTCCTTACCTCCACAAGAATCAAATACAACAATAAAATACCAGTAAAAATACCAGTATAAAGAGTTTATTATTTCTACTTGCCTTTAGATCTAAACTTTATTTTGATGATTATAAGTCAGTTTTAGTCTAAACTTTAGATAACCAAGCTCATTCACATTTATCCAATAAATGTAGTAAACTTAGTAGCAATTTTATCTAGTTAGCAATATCTAATTTGCTAATGAAGTTATCTTAAGCTAGCTATTAGAATAGTAATAGCCCAGAAAGAAATACCTTGGCAAATGTAAAAATATGACTATTTCTCTCCAAAGACAGTATTTAAAGTTCTCCCCACACATACAGAAACGTGTATTCTTCCCAGTCTTTTATTCTTAAGACATATTACTTAATCCATTTTAAGTATTTCCCACAGTTATAATTTAGTTTGGAAAGAATTCACAAACCTGATCTAAATCACTGAAGTTTATCCGCTGTTTAAGTTTCTCTAATTCTGCCTGCTCTGGAACAGACATCTGAGTCATATATCTACTGTGTGGAAACGTATGTGGAATCTTTGTTCTTCGCCTTCCAACTCCTGGTGATGACTCCGGAGAAATATCATTAGTTACCCTCTTATCACTTGCTACACCAAACTTTTTCTTATTCTTTTCTGATGATCTATTGGCCTTCTTCTGTTGGCCACCCCACTCCTTTAAAAAAGTAAAATCAAAAGTTAATCTGGCCTATATTAAACCAAGAAAGTAATTTGATATGCTCAAAAAACAAGAAACTTTGGTCTGGATATTAAAGTACCAAGACATTTTTCACATACAAATACTCTTAGAGGTTTATTTCTGTCAATCCATTTTTCTCATTATTATTTCTATCTATCCTAATATTGCAGCTTGGCCTTTAAAAAGTTTATTACCATGCTATTACAGATAACAAATATTAAACTCCAAATCCCAACCCACAAATCAATTTAAATATTTTCAGTCATTTCTTTTTTTTGTTTGAGATAGGTTTGTTCTAGTTTAGACTGGCCTTGAATTCACCATACAATCCAGGTTAGCCTTGAATTCATGATTTTCCTACTCCAGCCTGTCAAGGCTATAAGACTACAGGAGATGTTCAAAAGCATATCTAAAAACTATTTTTCCTAGCTACCTGTTATGATACATGTCTGTAATCACTCAGGATTACAGCTGAAAAAAGAATCTGGAGAGTTCAAAGGAATTCAAGGGCAGCTTAAGCTATGTAGTGAAACCTTGTCCCAAAAAGATAAAATATTGTTTTTTTCTAAATTAAGTAGTGAAATAAATACATTTTTAACTGGCCTCCTTTATATTACAATCAATTTGTGTAACAAAAAGAAGATATAACTAGAGTTAATCTAGGTTCTAAAGCAATTACTGCTTCCTACAGAAACACTAGGCAAATCATTTCATTTCTATGGTTTTGGTCTCTTAATCTTTAAAATAAGATACCTTAAAAATAAGATTAAAAATAATATGTATGAGTATTTAGAACAATGCCTAGCACCTGGTAAGTATTAATATTACCATTATTGTACTCATTAATATTTTGTAGGCAAAAATCTACTACATACTATTCAATACAGAAATGATATTTTAACTAGAAAAATACCTTCATTTACTCATACCTACATACTCTAATTCAGTCAACAAAAACAACTATGCATTCCTACATTATCCACATTGGAAGACTCTTAGTTACCACTATAAAAAAACTATTTAGTAAACTGTCCTTATTTATAAGAAATCTTGTGTAAGAACTGTTTCTCCACCCCATTCCAAGTATGGGCATTCCTGTGAACTTTTTATACTATTTAGCCTGACTTTTCAGGCCCAGATGAATTAAAAAGAAATTTGCATCCAACACACATTTAGCTAGCTCATCATAACTTTAAATTGGTCACTATGTAATTTCCTCCATGACTGAAAATCTTCAAAAAAGGCAGCCTTAGCATATGACACAATCCAGAGAAAGAGAAAAGGCAGATCTAGAAGGGAAAGCTGGGTTAGGCAGAGGTTCTGAGAAGACAGGCACAATGAGGAAACGCAATTTTTGACAATTTCCAGTTTCTTTTTTTTTCATTACCTAAAACTGAATTTACTCCTTTAACCTGGTTTCCATAAAGCACTTTTACCTCTTGCAATAAATCACTATTTTTAGTTTAAGCGAACTCATGCTTATTAACTAAAACCAAGGTGACTTCAACCAATAGTAAGTAGCACAGAGTCCCTTAGTATATTTGCCTGCAGTTTTTGAAGTGTTTTGGTGAATACAATTGATGGGAAAACCTAACTGAACATTAGTGGTCAACCATATACCATCTACAGAAAGATATCATACCATATTGTTGAGTCGGTCATCCACACTCTCACTGCTCCAGTTTGGTAAGTCCTGATCATGCATGACTTCTTCAAAAGGACCTCCTCCTGTGGCCATATTGGCGCTAGTAATTAGTTCTCTGCAAAATAAATAAAAACTAAGCTTTTTAACACATAAAAACAAACTTTTATTTTAAAATTTGTATTTATATTGTATGTATGCAAGTTTTTGTATGTAAGTGCAGACATACATGCACCACAGTATATGAACAGAGACAACTTTCTGGAGTCAGTTCTCTCCTTCTACTGTGTGATCTGGGGATGTAACTCAGTCATCAGGTTTGTATGACAAACATTTTCATAGCTAAAGCATTCCGCTGGCCCAAACTTCAGATCTTAAATCATTCCATCAAACTCAGTAATATAAAGGAATCTCTGAAACACTAATTTTAAGAAATACACTGCCAATCATATGTCACATATAAGTTGATTTCCCTGCTATACACGTATTAACATGAGATAAATAGCAAGAGTGATGGATATGGTAGCACATATAATGTCAACAGTAAGAAGTAGGAGAATCACATGGTCCAGACTAGGCCGAGCTACATAAGATCTTTAAGACCTTGCTTTAAACAAATGCACTAAACATTTTTCAAAGAGTGTCCATTGTCTCAAAATGTCGTATTAATCTTCCTGAAGTCTATCAAACTCATAAATCCTGCCTGCAGAGGTTTTTGGCTTTTGATGTTCTTTTTAGTAGTGTTGTTTTAGGGCTTTAAATTACATCTATTTATTTATTTGTTGTTTGCTTGTTGAGGGGGTGAGTGCCACAATTCAGGTATGGAGAACAAAAGATAACCTGCAGGAGTCAGTTCTCTTCCCCCACTATGTGGAACTTGAGAACTGAACTTAGGTTGTCAGGCTTTGTGGCAGCATCTGTTTCTGTGGCAGCATCTGTTTCTGATGACCATCTCCCCTGTTTTATTTTTTGAGACCAGTCTTACTATGTAGCCCAGCTGGCTGTGTCTTAACCCCCCAAGTGCTAAAATTAGACTCATGGACCACCAAACCCAGCAAGATACCTCATGAAGGTTTTGCTTGTGGACATGAAAATAAGGACTGAATATTATATGTGGGTCAGAGAGGAGAAAAAGAAGTAACAGAGTTGGAACAAAAGTGGAGGGTCAGAAATAGAAATGACCATGAGAAAAGATTCTAGATTTCCACATGGTCATACTGAAAGAGGGGCAGATGAAGGTGGAAAAATCAAGATAACTTTATCTAATACAGGAAGTTACTAACTACAAACAAAAGGAATAAACTACAGGTAATTTTACCAAAATCATTCAGTTGAAGAGCAAAAATTATAAATTCAATTTACTCTGACTCTTAAGATCCTAACTTATTCCATTTAATAATACCAAACATCATCCATGGTAAAACAGGATTTATCTCATGGATATTTTGTTTGTTTGGTTTTAGTTTTTTGAGACAGGGTTTCTCTGTGGCTTTGCAGGCTGTCTTGGAACTAGCTCTTGTAGACCAGACTGGTCTCCAACTCACAGAGATCCACCTGCCTCTGCCTCCCCAGTGTTGGGATTAAAAGTGTGCGCCACCACGGCCGGCAAGGATATTTTAATGTTATAGTATCTATTAGATTAAATTATACAGCACATTAAAAGTTTATCTCAAGATAAAGTGACATAAAATTTCACCCAATAGTAACTTGAAAAAACATTTTAGAGACAATGTTTCTCTGTATTGCTTTGGAGCCTCTCCTGGAACTCACTCTGTAGACCAGGCTGGCCTCAAACTCACAAAGATCCACCTGCCTCTGCCTCCCGAGTGCTGGGATTAAAGGCGTACGCCACCACCGCTGGCTTGAAAAATCTTTTAAAAAAAAAAATACTCGATTACAGTTACATTTTTATTTATTCTGGTTTTCTTGTTTTGGGGGAAGCTGGCTCTATTTTTGGTGCTGAGTAGGAAACCTGAGGCAAGTGCTCTCTTCTATATCCCATACCATTTATGTTCTTTTAAGGAACATATGTTATTTTAACAATTCTTTAAAACACTGGAAAGGAGCATATCATATTCTTATTGTGTGTGTGTGTGTGTGTGTGTGTGTGTGTGTGTGTGTGTGTGTGTGTGTGTGTGTGTTCATCTGTGGGAGGGTACATGAAGAGACTGAAGACAATGTCAGATGTCACCTTCAGTAACAGCAACCACCTCGTTTGAGACAGGTCTCTCATTAGCCAGCTCACCAATTAGGTTAGACTAGCTGACTAGCCACCAGCCCCAGCTTTTTCACCACACTCAAGTCCTTGTACATGTAATGCAAGCATTTAGTGAGCCACCTCCTCAGCTCAAAAAGTACACTGTAAGCAGTCAACATTATTCTTTAAAACACAGAGAACAATCTCATTAAAATCATACCTGTTACTGGGCACTATCCAAAAATTCTATCAGGCAGAAAAATATGAAATACAAGGGGAAAAGAAAAAAGGTGGTATCTTAAACAATTATAGAACTTCAAAATATCACTTTGGTGGTTTGAATATGTATGGCCTGCACAGAATTGTGTTTAAAATCTTCGCCTATAGGGAGTGGCACTATTAGGAGGTATGGCCTTGTTGGAGAAAGTGTGTCACTGTGGAGGCTGGCTTTGCAGTCTCATATATGCTCAAGCCATGCCTAGTAACAGTTCACTTCCTGTTGCCCTCAGAGCAAGATATAGAACTCTTAGCTTCTCTGCCTGCAAGCTGCCATGCTTTCTTACCATGACAACAATGGATTAAACCGCTGAAACTGCAAGCCAGCCTGAAACTGCAAGCAAGTCCCATTTAAATGTTTTCCTTCATAAGAGTTGCCATGGTCGTGGTGTCTCTTCACAGCAAAAGAACTAAGACAATCACCAATAACAACTTTAAAACAAGAGATTTTTAATACTTACAAAACTTTTGCTCCATTAAAAAAAAAAAACACTATCAAATACTATAGGACAGTATTAGATAAAATATTACTATAAAAACAGTCTTCTCTATTGACAAGACTAAATATTATAAATGTACCATTTTTTTTCTAAATATATATAAGTTTAATGTAATACACCCCACCTTCCTACTCCCACCACCACCCCCCGGAAAAAAAAAAAAAGAAAAAAGAAACCAACCCACTGCTACTTTTCTTGGAACTGGACAAAATGACTCTAAAATTCAGCTGGAAGAATTAAAAAGTCAGAGACAATACAATATGTATTACAAGGTTAGTGGTAGATGATAGGCCAAGTGAGTAGAAAACCAATCCAGCATAGCAAGCATGAGGGTTATCTACATAAGACTCATTCTAGCCCAACAAAATATATACAATTAGAAAAACGTAGTAATAAATAGTAATCATGGTTATATTCCTTACTACTGAACAAGTACCCCATTAAGAATCTTCTCCTTCATAACTTTGCCATGTATGATTATTCAACCAGCAGACAATCTCCTATTTGCAAAAAGATTTAGAGCCTTAGCAGATTTCCTTAGCTGGAACTCTTATTAGTCTTAAGCACAGCACATAGAAACAGTATTTAGCCTCACTTTATCCATGACTCCCAAAGATATATCCAGTATCTTTCTACATCACTAATTCCTACAAGTGAACAGAAGTTAATGCTTTTGTCACTAGAGCCTCAGCCTCTTCAAATAGAGAAAGGTTACTTTACCCAACACCAAGATAAAAAGAGATTAAAAATGGAACTGTTGATAAAATAGGACTTTTAAAAGCCAAATTAAAAAAACAGAAAAAGTACTTTTTTGCTTTTTTTCAAGACAGGGTTTCTCTGTATTGTTTTGGAGGTTGTCCTGGAACTAGCTCTGTAGACCAGGCTGGACTCGAACTCAAAGAGATCTGCCTGCCTCTGCCTCCCAAGTTCTGGGATTAAAGTCATGAGAGTGGTCACTGGCTTGGTATTTCTTATAGCTGGTGAAGGGGACCTAAGCAGAAGAGAATAAAAGTAAGATCTGTGCTAAGTACACTAGGAATGTGATCCTCCAAAAGAGTACAAGGATACCCCTAAAATGGCTGATGCACTAGAGAACACACTGCATTGCCTGAAACTAAGGTACTTGGAATAGAGTTGTAAGGAAGCTGCAGCAGCAGGTAAGAAATGTAGTGATGATGAACTCTCTGCTCAGGGGAACTTATCCATGTAAGGGAGAAACTGCATTAGAAAATAAATACACAGCTAGTGTCCTCCATTTTAGTCTCTGCTTTGGCAGCTAAAATGGATCAAGATGATGATGAGAGTGGGGCCTAAGCAGAAGAGAATAAATTAAGATCTGTGCTAAATATCCTTCTTGGGATTAAGAAAAAAAGCAAAAACAAAAACTTGAAAAAAATTGCAAGGTGGCAGAAAATGAGATATGAGAGAGGTAGTGTATGGTACTCACCTGACTAGACTGGATTGCATTAACTACAGAGTTAAGAAAGAAGGCAATTCAGCAGACCTCGGTTCTGCTGTGGGTCTGTTGTAGCTTTGCTGAACCTAATAGTGGGTCAGTATCTTTAAGAAATAGGAGAGGCTCAGGCAAATATGTGTGACTTAGATAGGCATGTAAATCAGGTTCAAAGTATAAAAAGAGGGGAGTAAGAAAATAACAGCAGAAGGTATAAATGTAGATGAAAGCAAGTGTGCGAGATTTGTGTCATGAATTTCTAGGGAGTAAAAAAGGCTGGAGGACAGCCAAATGCTGTGTTACTGAGGTTTTGGAAGGCTTTAGGCCTAAACAATTCACCAAAGGAGTGGAAGAAGGGTGGGTGAGTTCCATTGTGCCCACAGCTAAAGAGTACAGTGACTTACTAGGGTGAAAACTACTCTAACAGTGACCCTAACAAGTGGCCACTGTTGCCTACAAAAGATGAGGACTATACAGGATGATTCAAAGGAAACAATCTATTGAAGATTTAGTAGTGCTCTGCTACTGTGTAAAATGTGAGGCTCTAGCCAGGCGTTGGTGGCGCATGCCTTTAATCCCAGCACTCGGGAGGCAGAGACAGGCGGATCTCTGTGAGTTCCAGGCCAGCCTGGTCTTCAGAGCAAGCGCCAGGATAGGCTCCAAAGCTACACAGAGAAACCCTGTCTCGAAACCCCCCCCCCCAAAAAAAAGAAAATGAGGCTCTAATACAAGTTGGGGCCAGGTTGCCTTGGTTCCTGACAGTCCCTAGGAATATCAGGTCAACACCACCCATAGATGGATATGAAGATAGAACGGTACACTTTATGAGAACTAAGATGGGCAGTATCTCTCCAGAACACACTGTGCATTTCTCCTGAGATCTTTTTGCAGCCAGTGTGGCTAATGGAGTGGAAATGTGGTGGCTGCAAAGCTGTCCCAGATTGTTAGGCCTGGAAAGCCCAACACAGACAGAACAAGCCTGAAATCACTGCACCTTGCCACTCCCAACTTCCCCTTTGCTCAAGGGGTGGGGAAATGTGACCCATGCCCCAGGATGAGGAGGTGGAACAATCCATAGAGAATGATTGTAGATCAGAGACCTAAAGTGCTTCCTATCCAACAATGCCCAATTGATACAAACACAGGATCTTTTTGTGTTGTATTGGATCTTAGATACTGTATCTCCTTTGGTGCTGAATCCCAACACTAATTGGCACATGCCTACAACAGACTATGGCGGTCCTTCAGAGATCCTACCTACACTCTATTAAAAGGTCTTAATTATATAATGCTAACTTGAGTACCTTCCAGATTTAGAACAGCATTTGAAAATACAAACAGAACTAAGGGCACAAGGATGGAAAAATATTTGCATAAGGTACAGAGGCCAGGCAATCTTGAGAGGTTTTTTGTTTGTTTGTTTGGTTGGTTGGTTTGGTTTTTCGAGACAGGGTTTCTCTGTATTGCTTTGGAGCCTATCCTAGAACTCAATGTGTAGACCAGGCTGGAACTCACAGAGATCCGCCGGCCTCTGCCTCTTGAGTGCTGAGATTAAAGGTGTGCACCACCACCGATGGTTGGATAAGACATAAATGACAGCGCTGACAAAATGGTGGAGAAAAAGCCCCACAAACAGCCTGTGCCTATGTAAGCAAAAACATTAGTTAAGGAATCTAAATGAAAAAAAAAAAGCCACCACAGGACTACTAATAATACCAACACCATGGGCAGGTTACCTCTCTATGATGTATAATGCCATCTATTGATCTATTGCCAGTGATATTGGTTGTGTGTCATACTGGATGTTAAGACCCTACAATTCAAGACAGCACGTTCTGGATCAGAATTTGGAGTGAGCTCTCTCCTTGCTGGCTAGCATTGTTAGTACCAAAAACCATTATGAAGGTTGGGGCTGGGAATTATTGTCTATATACTATTTAAGTATGGTCACAAAAGTGTTAATACCATATGCATGACAATAAAGATGTACCCACTTATAAAAGAGCGATGATTTTTCTGAGGTAGAAACACTTTCTGATAGGATGTAAGACTTAGCTCCAGAAAGAGGGAGTAAACTTTAAATCTGATACTGTAAAACAAACATCTCTGGCTAAGGAAGTCATAGACCCTAATGAGAAAGCTATATACATGATACACCTTTCAAATTCTTCCCGTCAAAGTTCTTTTCAACGTTTACATTTATGCCCATAAACTATTGCTGTTGTCAACCGTGCTTGGCTCAGTAAGCTTCTTTTTGCTTTGGACAGCAGCTACAGAAGAGACTCATAAACAGTCCAAGTACTGAGAACAAAGAGGCCTAATGCTCACCTCTAAATGGGAGAAAATAATCATACATCTGTATGACCCTCTCCCTATTTACCCTCACACAAGGCTCAGAAAACACTGTGGAAGAGAGGGCTAAAAGTGTACCAGACTGTGGAAGAGTTGGAGTGTGGAACTCTGTGCTCTGGGCATGACACAGCTGTGTCATCTTGAAATCAGAGCATGAAACCTACACAACACTGGGACCACTGATAGTCCCTCATGGAAAGAGAGGCTCCTGAGGTGCACATGGCCACTCCACTGTTAAGAATACACAACACTTAACAATAGGTGAGAGAAAAGACACTGTTCTTTAAAGGTGTACCTGCCCATGCTCTTATAAGCAACCCTAATTAAATTTGCTAGTTCACCAAGCTCGACTTGGATGGAATCAATTCTCTGGTCTATCCCTGTCCTCTTTACTATTTTACTAGAGTAAATTAGTTTTCCCAGAAAGTCATATGACAATATTTAATAACCTAATTATATAAAATTTTTTAAAGGACACACTAATATGAAGGTAAAATTAGCATAAAGGTAGAGCTGGTTATGGTGACTCATGTCTGCAATCTTAGCATTTTTTTGTGAGGCAGAGACAGGCTTTAGCAAGTTCAGTGCCAGCCTAAGCTACATGGGACCCTATCACAAACAATGAAGAAATATATAACGCTGGAACTGAAGAGATGGTTTAGTGGTTAAGAGCATACACTGCTCTTGCACAGGATCTGAGTTCTATTTCCAGCACTTTCGTCAAGTGGCTCACAACTACCTGAAACTCCAACTCTAGTCAATTTGCCACCCTCTCTGGCCTTCATGGGTACCTGCACTCACATGCACCTACACACATGCATGCGTGCACCGAAAATACACAGAGAGACAGACAGACAGACAGACAGACAGACAGACATAATTGAAAATAAAACTGTAAAAAGAAAAAAGTATAAAGCTAAGTAAGTGTATATGAATCAATATATTAACATTCAGTTAATTTCTCAAAGGAACTAGTATCTCCTCCTATGAAACCTTTCTGAGTGGAGCTGGGGAGTCAGCTCAATTGGTAAAGCCCTTGATAAAGGGTAAGGATCTGAGTTCAAATCCCCAACCCAAACATAAGCAGCTGACCAGAGGTCTGTACCATAATCTTAAGACTGGGGGAGCACAAGCATTTAGATAACTAAATTAATGTCTATCAATTGTAGGTATAACAATTTTTTTAAAGCAGAAAAGAACATGAAAGAAAAAACCAACTAAGAATTTCAGAAGATCATAACTTGAGAAATGAACAACTTGGGAAGAAAGGCTAACCAAATACTTGTCATACGACAAATTCAAACTCAAATAACCCAAAGGAAATTTCAATATATATATATATATATATATATATATATATATATATATATGGAATGGCATGGCTCTTTTCTAACAAAGAATGAAGATACACCACAATAGCATGTCAAAGGCAGAGGGGTACAGAGAGACCCTTCAATCCTGCACCAGTTTCTAGCCAGCAGGCCCCAGCATAAAGAGTTCCCAACTTTAATACAAATGAAACTAACACAGTAACATGTCAAGTAAACTGTTTAAAAACAAAAGTTTCAGAAAAGCCTTTCTGTTCCACAGTTCAAAGCAACTATCGCTTATCAGAAAAAAATCACCAGTAAATTCTTCACTTTTAAGTACAGAAAACAAACACTAAATTTACGGCCTAATGTTTCAAATAACAACAACAACAACAACAAAAAGTCATTTATAAACAATTTCAAACTCAAATTTACCTTAACATAGACGTTTAAGTACCCCAAATCTCTTACGATCCTTCCAAACAAGGTATAACATCCACTTTGGAATATACTGAAAATAGCCCTGGTTACAATTTAAAGACCCATGAATTTTCTCTCCTGATTATTAACACCCTATTACTCAAAGTATTCAAGAACTCGTTACTCTCTGTTTTTTTAAAGTGTCATGAGAAAATAATTTTTCATTACACTAATGAGGTGTACCTTCAACTTCAAAATTCTGAACTAACGTCGGCAGTCAATGGCTCTGACCAGGAAGGTGATGGGGAAAGGCAGAAGCAGGTGCACCCGCGGCTCTAGTAACCAGAGAACACAGAAGGCGGGGTCTGGAAAGCGGTTATGGGGCGGGAGAGGTAGGGGCACCCAGAAAGCCCGCTTCTTCTAGCGCCAAAACACGATCCGTCAACCCACAGTTTACACAACACATATCTCATAACAGCCATGGGGGTTCGCTTTGCTTTGTTTTTCTTTGGGGGGGTAATAAGGTGAGCTGCGCAGGGATGAAAAGTTCGTTCTAGCAGGCACCCCACAGGGGCCTGTAACATCTAGTCCCTAAGAGCAGTTTCTGCAGAGCAAGCAACGCTGTGTGAATCCCACCCGACCTCTCGGTGCCCCCTATTCTAGATACCAGAAAATGGATCTGCGGGAAGGGATGGAGAAGGGGCAGCAGGAGGGGCGCGGAGAAGGGTTATTAAATTAACCTTCTCTTAGCGAGAAGCCACTAGCTGGAGTCAGAAACGCTTTCTGCTCCAAGAAAACAAGCTGGGGGACAGCAGGAACTGCGCGGATCCCGGCCGCAGACGCTCTCCACCCAGGATTCGGGCCGCGGGGGGCCCCCGCAGAATGGAATTTGGCGGGTGGGGTGGGACCGAGGGTGGTCACTAGGCCTCAGGCCGCCAAGGCCTGCTTCTTTGAGAACTCATCACCCCAACTACAGCCCAGGTGCCCTGCACCCTGAAAAGGGCACGGCGTGAGGGGGTCCTCGGGTCTATACAAGAGCCGAGGCAACCAGACTGTGCAGGCGCCGGCGTGTCCCCAAGACGCTCAGCAGAGACGGTGTCAGTCAGTGCTGAGAGGACCCATGTCAGCCTAGGGGGCGAGAATCGCGCGGCTCCGGACCCCAGAGCCCTAAGGGCAGGCGTGGCCCCAGGCTCGGCCCAGCTCGACCCGGGCCTGGCACCACCCTGTCCTCCGGCCCGCGGTTGCCAAGGGCCGCAGATGCGCAGGCATTACCTGTAAACGAAGCCGCCCCTCCTGCCAAGGGCGGCGTGGCGGTCTGCCCCCTCAGGAGCCTCCCCCAGCAGCGGTTCTCCCTCGAAGACCGCGGCAGGGAGGCCCACAAGTTCCCTGACTGCCCAGAGCCCAATGGCCGCCTTCTCTACATTAGCTACCAAGCGCCAACCGCCGCAGCCACCGCCATCTTAGGACCTCATTGTGGTGGGAGAAGAGGGGCGGGGGAACTGCAGAGGGGGGCAACGCTCGGCGAGACGTGCGCCGTCTCCTCGGCAACGGCCGCGCGGGGGCGAGAACTCGCCGGGGCTGGAGCCGCAGTGCGAACCCAGGGCGCTCAGGGCCGGGGTCACGTGACGCTCGGGAGCCTGTGGTGTCACTGACGGCCCTCTAGTCCGGAACGGATTTACGCAAACGAACAACCTGAAACTACATATCCCAGAATGCCAACTCACCCGGGTAGCCGAAGGATACAGAACTACAAGTCCCAGCATGCCGTGCGCCTCCCCAGATGGGGTCTCAGTATTAAGGCTCGTGGCCTGTTTTGGAGCTTATTGAGTGCTTTAGTTCATTGGGAGAGCTGGCTTTCTGATTTTGCATGGAGGCGTGAGCTCCAGATGGAGACAGAAGGACTGGGAAAGCTTTGGATCGCTCTTGTACTCCATTCATACCCACAATTGTGTCACGAAAGAGACTGTCGGGTCTTTACAATCTAACCCCTAATTTTAATGAGATTAAACACACAGGAATTAAAGTTTGGCCCTCCTGAGTCATTTGGGATTAGTCCGTGGAAGACTCACAAATATTTTCAAAGGTCATCGCCTCTCCGAAGGCTGTGCCGCTTCTTGGTTGGTAGAAACAGGTGGTTCTAAGCAGAATTTAATCTTTCGCGAAGTTTTCTCTGAACCTGGGCCTCGAACTCACAGAGATCCTCCTGAGTCTGCCTCCCGAGTGCTGGGATTAAAGGCGTGCGCCACCAACGCCCAGCCGAATTCTTTTTTAATTTATATTCATGTTAACAGCTGTATTAAGGTTAGTAAGTGGACAAATAATGGCGTTAAAACAGCACAAAAATTCAATAAGCTTGCAAACTTTTACTATGAAAGGCTCCAAAGTTAACATACCTGTCAATTTTAGTTCCGTACAAGGATGTTTTAAAAGAATTTGTAATTACAGGATGGGTTTTTTAAATTTAAGATATGTAACTGGGAAAGAATAGGCTTCTGGGTTTTCACAATAAAATTTTTCCCTCAATTACCAACAAATTGTTTACAAAACTGAATAGTACAGCTATCTCTCTCAGAGCATGGTTCATAATAATAAACCTCTCCACCACATTTCACTACTTTGTCCAGGTTCACGGTCAATGTAATGATCCTCGTGTATTCATTTTACTTCATTTTTGAGGCAATGCCTCATGTATCCCAGGCTGGCCTCTCTCTGATTTC
This sequence comes from Cricetulus griseus, assembly GCF_003668045.3. Lineage (NCBI taxonomy): Eukaryota > Metazoa > Chordata > Mammalia > Rodentia > Cricetidae > Cricetulus > Cricetulus griseus. The sequence continues at coordinate 44,610,781 of NW_023276807.1, forward strand.
AGATCAGATCCTTCTACCTCTGGAATTCTGGGTGGGCATGACTGGAAATTCATACATCCTGGGCAAACATTCTATCAGCTGAGCTACATAGCCAGTCTGGTAGTGGATATTGAACCCAGGTTTCTTCGACATGCTAGCCAAGCACTACTCTACCACTGACCTATATCTTTAGGCTTCTTTTTGCTTTTCATTTGGATCTGGATCTCCCTAAGCTGCCTACACTGGACTTGAACTTGGACCCTGTGGGCTTCTTTTCTTTCTCTTTTTTTTTTTTAAGAGAATATGAAATTGGGAGAAGTGGAGGGTGGATCTTGGAAGACCTAGGGGGAGGAGTAGAGATATTTATGAATGTGATCAAAATAGATTACATGAAACTTGCAAAAAATTAATAATGCTATATAAATATATATATTGTCTTTTCTTCTTTTTTAATTATCATTAACTATATATTTAAAAACTTTGCTCCAACTAAAATACTAATATCACCAATTTTTGTAGAGAAAGAGAAAAAAAAAGCTGAGAAACTGTAACGTTATTTTGACTTCCAAAAACTTAGCTCATATCGATAAAGTTATACCTTAAGAAAATGAATCAGTTTGGTATTAGTAGTATCTGACTATGCCAAATAAATGTTATAGGCTGAGAAAATGCTCTAGTAATTCAGGGCTATGTTATCTCAAAAATAATGGTATCTCTAAGATTTCTATGTAGGATGAAATAAGGTGAAGCCATCTGTAAAAATGAAAGGGTAGGGGACTAGGTGGGGGGACTGAGCTATACTTGGAAACTGAATTTCAATTTTCAGAATTTAGGAGGGAAAAATGAACATGTTTGTTGAAATATTCAGGAGTATAAATGGCTGATGTGGGATGAAATGGATTATGCCATGAATACACAGTACATTCGGAACAAACAATGACCAACACAAAAACCAGACTGGTGGAAGCAGAGATTCATGTTAGTGAGGCATGGCGAAGGCTGGAGAAGGTAAGGCTGGGTCCAAAGTGTAGAAAGCCTTCACTACCCATCTGAAGAAGTTGGACTTCGTTCTTCAGGCCATGTGAAACTACTGGAGACTTTGGAAGAGGTTTTATTTGGTTGTTTCTGAAGTTCTGACGAGAGAACCTAGGGCTTTGCACATGCCCCCAGATCTTGTCTTTCTTTCCTTTTCTCTTTTCCTTCTCCTTCTTTTGACAGACTGGCCCTGAACTTATGGTTGCCCTGTTCCCACCCTTTGATTGTGGGGGAATTACAGGCATTGTCTTTCAGACTGAACATGAAATCAGACACCAGAAGGGTGGTACTCATAACAATTTGTGTTTATATTGTTTGTATTTTAAAATTTACTTTGCTTGTTTACTAACAACAGATTATTCTATAAGTGAAACTTTGCCCTTTACAGTCTACATAGTCTCAGTTCCTTGCAGATTTCATTTTTTTAGTACTCCTTGATTTACTTTTATTTTTGTTATTAAAAGAAGGTGTGAGGGTTGGGGGGGATAGAGAGATGGCTCTATGGTTAAGAGCAGTGGTTGTTCTTTCAGAGGTCCTGAGTTCAATTCCTAGCACCACATGGCAGCTCACAACTGTCTGGCACCAAAGGATCTGGCACCCTCACACAGATATGCATGCAGGCAAAACATCAACACACATAAGCTAAATAAATAAATAACTTAAAAAAGAGAAAAAAAAAAACCAAAAACAATTTTCTGCAATACCTAGTTTAACCTGAAGGTGGTAATAGAATGTAAAGGAAAAAAAATCAACGATTTCATGTGCCTACAAAATCACTCCTCTTTACAAACATAAACACTATCCGGAACTGGTAATTATCATTATTTCACTTTCCACATATTATTATGTATATTTGTGAATAAATATTGTTTCATTTTTTAATTTAAAAATTTGATATAAATGGTATCATACTGAATATATTCTTATTTGACAGGCTTTGTTTATTCAACATTATCTCTCTGAGATTTATCCATGTTGATACGTGTAAATGCAAAGCCTAAGTAGAATGTAAAAGAAATTTTGAAATGTACTTAAAAACTACAACTTGTTGGGTGGTGGTGGCACACACCTTTAATCCCAGCACTCCCCAAAGTTGCCCTCTAACCTGCACACATACACACACATTCCAAACAAACAAACACAAAATCAATCCCAGCACTCAGGAGGCAGGGGCAGGTAGATCTCTGTGAGTTCGAGACCAGCCTGGTCTACAAGAGCTAGTTCCAGGACAGCCTCCAAAGCCACAGAAAAACCCTGTCTTGAAACCCCCCCCCAAAAAAAAAACCAAGCAAATGAATAAAACCTACAACTCATTTTAAATTAGCTTAGTGGATAACTTGATGAAAGAAGATATTGGTCATGCTATGCAAGATACTGATGACCTGTGACCTGGTTCTTAGGCTTTTGTGCAGGTCATACACTGTTACTTCTCTGCTTTAATCTAGCTGCAAGTTTCTTAATCATATTGACATATTGGACTTAATGATTCTTAAGGTTGGCTTTTGATTTTGTGTTTGGTTTCGGGGGACATTCGAGGCAGGGTTTCTCTGTGGCTTTGGAGGCTGTCCTGGAACTCAGAGAGATCCACTGCGCCATCTCTCCAGCCCTTTATCTACATTCTTACACAAGGCTTATTAACTCATCTCTGTACTGCCCATCCTGCTTCCTCTGCATCTGGCTGGCAACTTCGCCTTTCTTTTTCCCAGGGGCCTCTCTCGCTCTGGAAGTCCCACTTGACCTCTTTCTGCATAGTTATTGGCCACTCATCTCTTTATTAAACTAATCAGAAGGCACCTTGGCAAAGACACATCTTCACAGTGTAAACAAATAAATACTCTGCAACAAACCATGTTGTATATTCATCTAGTAGCTGGCACTTTATTTGAAAGATATGCCAAATCTAAAAATCTTATTTATTCAGGCAAAGATACTTTTCTAGACTAAATTTCAGATTTTTAAAAACCAAACTACTCTCTTACAACTATGGCAGAGTCCTTATTTCATGTAGTTTTGTTTTCAACAACAAGGTCTTAACGATAAAAACAGAGGACTTACTTTCATATCCTTAACACTTTTTTTTAGGAAACAAACTATCAGCCCTATTCTCATACTTTGTAACCTTCTCATCATTATCATATTAAATTAAATTAAATAATTAAAGTTTTATTTTTAATTAAATTTTAGTTTAAAATCTACATTTAGTTATAACACATATTTTCATGCTGTACAGATGGTTAGAGACTAGGAAAGAATTTACTTTCAGTGTCGTCTTTTGTTTACTGTCACTTGTGTCCCTTTAGTTTGATCCTAAGAAGTGAAAATTCCACATACTTCAGACCTGACCAGTGTTGCAACGGGTAAGTAGAAGGCATATAACCCCTTACCCCAAGAATACATACAAAGAAAATATAAGAAATGTATGGTAGTTACAGCTCTGCAGAAGTAAAGCTAGGGAAAAGTTGGCAAAATGAAAACATGGCTGGAATTATTAGAATCACAAGGATTATTTTTGAGAGGAATGGATACAATAAGTCAGTAACACAAACTGGTATAAACATTAGTATTCTATTTTGAGAAGAGCAGTCAGATATTTTTGAGTTTGGTGATGAAGAATCTGAACCAGGCAGTAATGAGAGATGCCGTAAGTAACCTGATAGAAGGGAAACAGAGAAGGGTTCAGGAGTCTTGAAACATTAATTATACATGTAGATCAGATCTAATTAGCCAGTATAATCACATAATTGATTTAATTAGATATGTTAACAGAGTTTTATTTTTTTACCACAGGAGATAAATAAGAAAATCATAATTAATATAATTTTCTCTGTGCAAAGACTAGACCTGTGTTTCTCAGCTAGGAGTGATATCTCTGCTCTAGGAGACACTTGGTAATTAGTCAGAAAAACTTTTGCTTTCCATCACTGGGAAGGTAGTTGTTCTACATACCTTGTGAGTAGAGGCCAAGTAGTATTGCTATATATTCTGCAATATATGGAATAGTTACTCCCACCCTTAAAACAAAACAAACAACTAGGGAAACAACAAGCAGAACTCTAAAAGATCCAGATCAGTGTAAGGAGTTGACAAGCTTTCTAGAAAGGCCAGGCACTAAATATTTCTGGCATTGTGAGCCATACCAAACTCTATGATGATGGAATGAAACCATCCACAGATAATATGTAGATGGCTATGCATGGCTAGGTCCCAATAAAACTTTATGAACAATGAAATCTAGGTTTTAATAACGCTTTTACAAGTCTCCAATTATTAATCTTTTGGTTTTGCCAACCATGTAAAAATGTAAAACAGGTATTAGGGTCTATTCTAGCCTTATGGTTGATTCAGGATCATGGACGATTGTGGTAGATGAGATATGTGTTTGCTAGACATTGTTATTGAACCAAGCAATTTTCAATTTAGCCAGATACATTTGTCTTTCTCTTTTCCTCAAATTTTCTGAATGCATTAAAGGGGATACAGATTGAGGAGACATTCTGGCATACAGCAATTCGCCCACCAGCCAAAATTATTAAAAGATCAGGGGGATAGATCTGATATCTAGATTGACACTCACATACAGGTTACTAGGCTAATTGGATGGACTTTTATCTCCTGGAGATTTGAACTTTACATGGAAAATTACAGAGGCTAAATTTCCACTGAAATTCAACCATTTTTAATGTGCTGCATGCTAATGCTTATAAAGTCCAAGAACTCTTTTTTGAGCCATTCTTAAGTGCTGCATTTTTGCTTGTCTGTGTCAGTCTTTAATTGGATCTGTTATTTGTCTAGTGTCTCTCCAATAAATCCAACATATTTTTACTCCAGATGTCAAGATGATGCCTGTTATCTTATAACAAAAACAAAACAGTCTAAGTGGACTGGGCCTCAATATTTCAGAGTCTTTCATTGCTGATGGCAGGCACAAATTGTATTCTAGAATTTTGAATTATGAGGGTTATAGAATTTCCCCTTAATTCCTCTACAGAGGAAGTAAGAAAAAACAAAACAAAGAACAACAAAAACCCAACTCAAAACACTTTAATTTTAGAGGAATCTCTCCCTTTGTGTATACTCTTGGTCTTTCACATGTGCAGCAGGTAGCCTTGGTTTCTCAGAGAGTTCTAGTTATTGGTAAAGCCATTCAAGTGTAAACATAACCTTTTGAAATGAGAACATCATTTTGTTTTTGAAACAGAGTCTCAACTGTGTATCCCTACCTAGCTTCTTTGGAATTCACTGTGTAGACCACGCTGGCCTTGAACCCACAGAGATCCACCTACTTTTGCTGCCTGAATGCTGGGATTAAAGGTGTGCACCACCATGCCCAGCCACAAATTTATATTTTAAAAAAGCAGACATATCATTATTGAGTAGAATGAAAACATAAGTCGCATTTTCTCTCTTATCCTCTTTGTTTCTACATTGTTCCATGCATGCCTTTGCCTCTCTCTGCCTCTCTCTGCTTCTGTCTCTCTGTCACACACATACACATATACACATACATAGACATTTTTTAAAAAAAAATATAGATGACCATAAGACAGTGGCTTTCACCTGAGGGCTGACCCTCAGGGGCCCACTTGGCAGCATCTGGGTTTATTTTTGGCACAATAGCAGCCAGGATGTGGGAGCCAGGAGCACTGTTAAACATCCTACCATGCACAAGACAACCACCATGGACTGATGACAAAGAATGGTTTAAACCCAAAATATCAATAATACAAGGTTAAGACTCCTTAATGGGCAATTAATGTAGACATAGAGTAGGTTCAGACCAGTTTTGGCTTGTTTAATTTTGTGCTTTTAGCACATTTGCTGACATGTGGTAAGTGTGAAAGTATTTGATAAACCTGTGTATTATTATTATTTTTAATTATATAAGACATTTTAAATATGGTTTTACTTACCATGTGCTCTTGTTTTCTTTTTCTCCCCACAGATTTTTTTTTTTACACAGAACAGATGAATTTCTTTTCCAAGTGTTAAGTGTAAGAAAAAAATCTGTTTTTGATTACAATTGAACCTTATTCAGTGGAAAAAAATAATGGCATATGATCTTATGAGGAGAAAAATGGTGCTGTGCAAAAGCATAAAATATACACAAATATATCCCAAAGCCCTTTATACATAGTAAGAAAAACAAATATTTTCCTTGATTAAAGCTTGTTTATGAAAAGACTTTTACATTTTTTTTCTGTCTAGATAACTAATATGTTCTCGGTTGCATAATCAGCAGTTAAACAGAAGATTCAAAAAAGTGAGAAACTACAGTAGCATGTAATCATTTCATTGTATCTTAACTAGAACACTGGAGAGGACACAGACTTTATGGAATGTGAAGTTAAGCGTTTCTTGGAAACCTGACAAGTGTTTATCAAACATTATGTTTTTACATTTTTTTCTACAAGCCTACAGGGAGAATCAGGCAGAATTTTCTTTTCATTTTTCTTTTTTCCTTTTCTTTTTTTGAGACAGGCACTCTGACAGACCTGAATCTTAAACTGATTACCCAGCAAGCATCAAGGACCCACCTGTTCCTGCCCTTCCAGTGCTAGGATTACAATAACAGGTCACCATGCTCTTTTTTTTTAATGTGCCACTATGTCTGCTTTTTTGTTTTGTTTATTGTTTTTGTTTGTTTAATACCTGATCTAGGGATCATACTCTGGTGCTTCATGCTTGTCAGACAAGCACTTTGGGGACTAAATCATCTCTCCAGTCCTGAACCCACTCTTTTTTTTCCCCCAAGACAGGGTTTCTCTATATAGCTTTGTAGACCAGGCTGGCCTTGAATTCACGGAGATCTGCCTGCCTCTGCCTCCCAAGTGCTTGGGATTAAAGATATGTGCTACCACCACCCGGCTGAACCCATTCTTTATCATGCACGTTTTCATTTTTGTTTTTTCTGATCATGTCTTATTCCTTCCTTCCTGGGAGCTGTAAATGAAAAAGCTTTGCAGATCAAATTCTCTTATTCATAAGAAAAGAAGGGAAAAGGGTTAGCAGTGTCTGAATGAAAAGGGCAGAAACTACAGCTGAGTGAGGAAAGAGTATTGATTGAATGATGATTGATTGATTGATTGACCGATCGATCTGCTGCCTCCATAGTGTTGGGATTAAAGACTGTACACCATGCACAGCTGAGGAAGGAGTCTTAAAGTTGAACTACACATAGTATTCCCCCAGTCCTTCTATTTTCTGCCTTGACTATCGTGTGTGTGTGTGTGTGTGTGTGTGTGTGTGTGTGTGTGTGTGTGTGTTTTGAACTCTCTTCTGCAAGGCATTCGTAATCTTTTTTGTTTTGTTTTTCAAGACAGGGTTTCTCTGTGTAGCTCTGGCTGTCCTGGAACTTGCTCTGTAGACCAGGCTGGACTCAAACTCAGACATTTTTTACCTGACTCTGCCTCCCAAGTGCTGGGATTAAAGGCCTGCACCACCATGCCTAGCTACCACCTATAATCTTTTAACTCATGTATCATTTGTGTTTTCTTTGGTACTGCCAATTTATGTCTTTTTGTTTCATTATTTCATTATTTATACACATATAAAAGTGTATAGTTGATATCTCATATTTACTAGGAGGGTTTGATGACAATTTAATATTAGGGGAAGAACCGTATCTCTTTTAAGGAGAAAACTTTTCTGGTTTTTGGTGGGTGGCCTTTTTAATAAGCCCTTATTATATGAATGTAAAGTCCAGATTATTTTCTGAAATGGAAACCTTGTGGAAATAAAAATCAGTATTCCTCTGTATAAGTCTGTAAGTGTTTTTTTCTTTGGGCTGATAATGATGCTACTAGTTTTTTTTTTCCTTTTCTTTTCTTTCTCTCCCCCCCCCCCCCCCGACTGGATTTCTCTATATTGCTTTTGAGGTTGCCCTGGAACTCCCTCTATAGACCAGGCTGGCCTTGAACTCACAGAGATCTGCCTGCCTCTGCCTCCCGAGTGCTGGGATTAAAGGCATGCACCACCAACATCCGGCACTAGTTTTTATTCTTATCTTTGCTGGGGAGCTAGAAAATTTGTCCGTTTTTTATATGGCAAGAGAGGAGGTAAGGCTAAAGCATGTTCACAAACACCTCATTCATGGGAGACTTGATCCCTTGTAACCTCAGCACTTGGGAAGTAAAGCAGGAGGATCATGGGAGTTAGGGGTTGGGGGTTGGGGTTGGGGGTAAGGGGGTGGGGAGGGATTCAGGCCATCTCAGGCTTCATGAGACCTTTTCTCAAAAGGAAACAAAACATCCCCCAGATGCACCAGCAGCACATTCAAGGGGTCAGGGAATGAGCTCCCAGAGTGACCCAGAGCAGAACAGAAAACTAGGCTTTCAGACAACAATGTAGGGATTTTGCTTGGGGATTATAACAGCTCTATCATTGCCTGCATAGAGCACCAGGGAGCAGTGGAAAGATTCATCTATTGGATTCTGTATCCAATCTTGGATTTAACCTTGATGACTTACACATTAAAACTTGTCATTGGGGTCTGGAGACATGGCTCAGAGGTTAAGAGCACTGGTTGCTCTTCCAGAGTTCCTGAGTTCAATTCCCAGCAACCACATGGTGGTTCACAACCATCCATAATGAGATCTGGTGCCCTCTTCTGGCATGCAGGCATACAAGCAGAAAGAACAGTGTATAATAAATAAATAAATAAATAAATAAATAAATCTTAAAAAAATTGTCGTTGCTGTTGGTTATCTATGAAGATATATATATATATATATATATCAAGAAAATCCTCCAGAAAATCATATTATAGGCAACCCTGTGGAGCATTTTCTTATTTAATGATTGATAGAGGAGGGCCCCTCCTATTATAGGTAGTGCCACTCCTGAGCAGGTGGTCCTGGGTTCTACTGGAAAGCAGGCTGAGCAAGTCAGTAAGCTGCATTCCTGCATGGCTTCTGCATCAGCTTCTGTCTCCAGGCTCCTTCCCAGTTTGAGTTCCTGTCCTAACTTCCTTCAATGACGAACAGTAATGTGAAAGTATAAGCCAAATTGACCCTTCCCTCCCAACTTGCTTTTGGTAATCACTGCAAATAGTAACCCTAACTAAGACAGTAAGGTAGGTTTTTTGTTGTTTTGTAAATAGTAACAAACAATAAATAGGAAACAAAAGTAGATCTTATGTTTGATTTGGTTCGATCACTTAATTTTATAGATGAGAAGACTGATGTTCAAAGAGATGAAATGACTCGCTGAAGTGAGCAATGATGGATCTTCTAAAACAATGGAGATATCAGTCTTTAGTAAAATGAAGCAATGATCCCTTAACTGTACAGCTCATATTCACAGGAGCTGAGATGAAACCAGTCTCTGTATCCATCAACAAATGAGCTAATAGGCATCACACACACACACACACACACACACACACACACACACACACACACACACACACACTTTATTCAATAGTAAAGAAGAATAAAATTATTAAAATTATTCGAGTTGCAGGAAAATGGAGAGAGCTGGAGTCCCTCATCTTAAATAAAACATAGAAGAAGGGAGAATGAATAGATCCATTGTGTATCAAAAGCACTACAGAAATTCAACTTTCAATAATGGGTTTGGATCAAGGCCTCTCATTGGATCCTACAATCAGTATTCTCTGCTTTTTCCTCATACCAGTGATGATGTTTGTTATTTCTACCCAGCTCTGCTGTCTGAAGCCTCTGCTTACATCCATACTGTGTGAAATAGAAACTTAACTGACATTTGCTATAGCTACCAATTAATAAAGACCTGATGCTTTTCAAAAGGTTTAAAAAGACCTATATACACCACATGGTATGTGTTGAAGACGACTTTGAAGGAAGGAGGAACAAGAGAGCTTGGGGGGGCACACACAAAGAAAAATGTTGCATTTCCCCCCTTACGTGCAGACTCTAGCTTTGGCTACACACACATGATATGAAAGCAGAAGAGGGGTTCTTTGGGAGGAAGAATGGGGCCATCAGGAAAAGGAGGGGGAGTAAGTGAAGGTAATGGGTGGTGAATATGAGCAAAATACAATGAAAATATTAGTGAAATCCATTATTTGCTATGCTAAGAAAAGTCAGTAGAATTTTAAAAAGAGAACCAACCTTTTCCTGGGAAAATACACTAACAGATAGATCAGTTACCTGGGTCTACTTGGTATAGGGCTGAGAGCTATCACTGCTGTAGTTTGAGTCAGCAGGAGAAGAACGACTGAAATTAAACCCTCACACTGGGATTTGCTCAAATATCACATACCAGGCAGGCATCCAATCCAGTAGGCACAATGCAGGGTCCAGCAGGTTCGGATGACAGTACCCTGTGTCTGATGTGTAAAATGAAGAGTTCTCTGGGTGAGGTATTTCCAAAAGAGAAGAAAAGTATTTGCCACTGCTTAGCTGACTCATCCCAGAGGCAGAAAATCATAATCTTGAAGGGCCTGTACTTTCTGCTCAGTGAAAATGTTCTTAGACCAGAGAAAAACAGTGAATAGGGCCATTTCTTTTTTTAAAAAAAAAAGCCCTCACCAGGTGGTAGTAACACATGCCTTTAATCCCAGCCCCCAGGAGGTAGAGACAGGCTTTCTCACAGAGGGAGTTCCAGGACAGTCTCCAAAGCTATAGAGAAACCCTGTCTCGAAAAACAACAAAAAACAAACAAAAAGAAAGAAAGCCCTCAAGATTATCCAATGTCCTTTGCTCTCCAAGGCTTCTTGTTTGGTTTTTAATTCGGAGCCACAGCCCACAGTGAGTAGGTTTTCTAGGTAAAATACATCAACGTGTTAAAAGGCAATTCTCTTTTTTCTATATTAATACATTAGCATTCCTATTTCCTATAGTGCTTGAGAAAGAAAGTATTAAGTCACATAGTCCAGAGGCTCTCTAAGGGAGCCCACATAAATCTGCTTCTATGAAATGTGAATCTTCATGACCTCACAGTTCAGTGAAGCTTGTCTTAAAACCTACGCACTGGGAGCGGGGCATAGTGGTGCATGCCTTTAATCCCAGCCCTTGAGAGGCAGAGATGGGTGGATTTCTGTGAGTTCGAGGCCAGCCTAGTCTACATAATGAGTTCCAGGATATCAAGAGCTCCATAGTGAGACCTCTGTCTTGAAACAAACAATAATAACAATCAAACCATGCATTGGCAGGGCTATAGGTGCTCATCTGATGAGAGCACTGACTGATCTTCCAGAAGGCCCAGGTTTGATTCCCAGCACCTGTATGGTAGCTCACAACATTCTGCAAGTCAAGTCTCGAGGGATTCAAAACCTTCTTCTGGCCTCTATGGACAATAGTCACACACATGGTGCACAAGCATACATTCAGACAAAACACCCACACATAACATAACCCATTAGGTATTGGGACTGAAGAAACAGCTCCATTGGTAGAAAGCTTATCTGGCATGCATTAGTGTGGTATTGAAAAATCCCAGCACCCTGGGAAGTGGAATGGAGGCAGGAGTATCTGGAGTTCCGGGCCAGCCTGAGATACATGAGATCCTATCAATAAACAAATACTCATGCCTTACGTAGGCATCCCAACCTTTCTGTTTCTGGTCCATTGCCTCAACACTGGACCATCCTGCTCCTTGTCTTAAAATTTTTTCTTACACTTCTTTCATTTTCTCAGGTCTAATTCTCATTTCCAAGGTTTTATACAATCACATGATTTTGACAGTTTTATTTTTATTTTTATTTTTTTTGAGCAGTGGAGTAGATCTAAGGTCTTGTGCTGTGCTAGATAAGTGCTTTATAACCTTGATAACTGAGCTGTAGCACTAGCTTCCTCCCTCCCTCCCTCCCTCCCTTCCTCCCTCCCTCCCTCCTTCCCTCCCTCCTTTCTCCCTCCTCCCTCCTTTCCTCCCTCCTCCTCCCTCCTCCCTCCTTCCTCCCTCCTTCCCTCCTTTCCTTCCTCCCTCCCTCCCTTCCTCCCTCCCCATTCTCCTCTTTCCACTCTCCCTGATTCCCTCCTTCCAATATATGCCTAGGCCAGCCTTGAGCCTGAAATCTTCCTGCCTCAGCCTCTTGAGCGCTGATAATACAGGCTTTGTGCTGCCACAGTCACTGTTTCTTATCTTTCTTTATGACCATTCTTCTACTATGTTCTGCTCGTGCCCCTCTCCCCCTAATTGTCTGGCAGAACTCCTAAAAACTGCAGTTTGGGGTATGTCTTCACAGGACATTGATCCTAAATTTTGTTCTTACTGTCTGGTTATTTTTTCCTGGGTTTCTTTCTGGACAATGATCTGAACTAAGTCCTTGACTGACAGTGTAACTATCTCTTACGGTAAGGGTCATGAATTCAGAGCCATATTGCCTTTGAGTTCTGGCTCCTCTTGCTAGCTATGCCAGCTTGGGCAAATCACTTCAACTTCTGTGCCTTATGTCCTCACTTGTGAAACAGAGACAGTTGACAGACCAGTAGGATGTTGAGGCTGAGTGAATGTAGTTACTGCTGTGGCAAGGGGCACACAGCTCCCTGGTAAAAACAGGTTCTGAGTATGTGCTCGTCCATAGGTTTAATCCTCAGCATCACCAAAAGGCAAAGAAAAAAAGTTCTTACTATATTTGGCACTTAGAAAATGTCTCGAGTGTGATAGTTGTTGCTATTGCTACTATTGTGCCCTCCTGTGAGCATGCTGTGACTTCAGATCCGAGCAATTATTTTGAATGGGAAGAAAGCAATCCAGATACAAGGAAGAAAAATAAGTTCAAAATATCACACTTCACCATGTTGTTTAAAATTCCATGTTTTCCTTTTGATGTCAGCAGCTTAAATTCTCTACCATTTCAAATGTTATAATTCCACTTCTCCTGCACAGGTAGATCACTTCAGTCTAAATGACATTTTTTTCCAAGTCATCAGGACTAACTTTTCTACAATATCGTCCAAAATTTCAAAGTAAATCATAAGAAAGTGTTTAACCGGAAGGTCAAATACAGGTAATGCTTTCACTCAGTAAATAACAAAGGACAGGAGGAAAACAATGTACACTTTACCGGAATCTGAGTTAAGAAATCGGGACAACAGAACAAACAGCAAACAACTACTTGGGTTACATCAAAGTGAAAAGAGAAGCGATGACCTGGGTTTCCAGTCTGAAACTGTTACACAACATGATTAGTGGAACTGGAAAGTTACCTATTACATGTTAGCAACTGCTCCAGAGGCTTTGAAAACAAAAAGAACAGTGTGCTGAGAGTACAGCTGATGCTTACAGGTAAGTGTCTCAATTTCACACATCAGAGATGCTTTTGTCAGTGGATAGCCCCGTGTCCATGAACATAAGGGCAGCATTAATGGAACTTTAGTGGTTTAGCAGAAAGAAAGAAAGAAAGAAAGAAAGAAAGAAAGAAAGAAAGAAAGAAAGAAAGAAAGAGAGAAAGAAAGAAGGAAGGAAGGAAGGAAGGAAGGAAGGAAGGAAGGAAGGAAGGAAGGAAGGAAGGAAGGAAGGAAGGGAAGAAGTGAAATTGGGAAGGGAACATGCTGTCAAGGACATGGGGGAACTCAGAGGAAATTGGAGATGGATATCATGTTTTCATGTCTGAGGTTGTCAAGAATAAATAAAAACAATAAGATCAAATAAACTGGCCATTTCAACTTGGCTATTATAAACTGGGGATGATGATATTTTATACCTAAGAAAAATGTGACCTCTATCCCTGTCTTAGCTGAAATTATACTTTAGCTCCCCCTTTTGCAGGTGGCAGTTTATTAATTTTAACATCTATAAGGCAGTTTCAGATGCACTTTGACTTTAGAATAGTTAAAGTACAAAATTATTTGGATGAAGACAACTATAAAAGGCTGAAATGAAGATATGAAATCCAATAAAATTGCATGTAAGAGTATTGGGGTTTGCCCTTGATTTATTTTCTTGTATTCCTTCCAGTTAAACTGATTTCCTCATGTTGTTTCTGGATTAGAGCCAGAATCAACTTTGCCTGTTTCTAATCAAATAATGGAGAAGGATTTAGAGATTCTGACTTCAGTTAGAAGTTCCTGGGAGGCTGTGTCTGGACTGAGCCTAGCTGAGGGCCGATTCATCTTGACTTGAGGTAAGTTATCTACACTCTTGACTGCACTGTAGTAATGCTGACTTTTTTCATGAGAATGAATGACAGTGGTCATTACTGAAAAAATAACTATGGGCCTTTGAGAGATATTGGAGTGATTGACAATAAGGCAGATCTGCACTTTGGAGGAGAGATTTCAAATTTAAGTAGCTTCCAGTCATTTTATATTTTGAGTGAGTTGGATGGCAGTTCAAAGTAAAACTTTCTATTTCAACCTACAAAAGAAAAACCAGAACAGACCACATTGTGATCTGGGTTTCCCAAATGCTTTTTCTTTGCTTCAGCTATTCAGAGATCAAATGTGTTTATATTTTTTAAGCTTTTTTAAAAATATAAATTCTTAATATAAATAACAAGGATATAGTTCTATTCCATTTTCAGAAAATGATGACAACTCTGGAAAAAGCAGGATAGCAAGGGTATCTCAGGCTGTGCCTAGGGGTAAAATTTTAACTGTCTATATCAAGGTTGTAGCTCATGTGTGACTGCTAACTTAGGGAGGCAGAGGCAGGTGGATCTCTGTGAGTTCAAGGCCAGCCTGGTCTACAGATTGAGTTCCAGGACAGCCTCTAAAGCAATACAGAGAAATCCTGTCTTGAAACTCCCACTCCTCCCCCCCCAAAAAAAAGAAAAGAAAAGAAAACACATTGCTGCTGGGCAGTGGTGACACATACATTTATTTATTTATTTATTTATTTATTTATTTATTTATTTATTTTGGTTTTTTGAGACAGGATTTCCCTGTGGCTTTGGAGGCTGTCCTGGAACTCAATCTGTAGACAAACAAACAAAAATCCCACATTGCTTTAAATAACTTTTCCCTTCTTTTAAATTTATTCTTTTTAATTTCATTGAAAGTACCCTCCCTGTACTCCTCCAGGTTGCTCCCACCTCCCTTCCCATCTGGATCCACTCCCTCTCCATCCTTCATTAGAAAACAAACAGCCTTCTAAGGATAGGTATAGTATGATAAAACAAAAACGAACACATTGGAGTTGGACAAGACAAACAGAAGGAAAAGGTTCCAAGAGAAGGCACAGGAAACAGAGACCCAGTTCTTTGCACACCCAGGAATCCCATAAAAACACTAAACTGGAGGCTATAATATATATGCTAAGGACCTGGTGTGGCCCCATGCAGGCCTTGTGCATGCTGTCTCAGTTTGTGAGCTCATACATGCTTTGATAGCATTAACTTTAAAAGACACTCCTTCCTTGGTGAACTCCTTGCCCTCTGGCTCTTACAGTCTTTCTGCTTCCTCTTCTTCAGGGTTCCCTGAGCTCTGAGGGGACAGATTTGTTGAAGGCATCCCATTTAGGGCTGAGTATTCCAAGGTTTTTCACTCTCTGCATACTGACTGACTGTGGGTCTCTACATCTGTTCCCATCTACTGCAGAAGGAAACTTCCTGATGATGGTTGAGCAAGGCACTGATCCGATTCACTGGCTGGAGTCCCTTCTTTTAACTTTATTTTACCTTCTATCCCCTCATACTGGCCCATTCAAACATAGCAGTTTAAAATCTTTATAGGTTATTAACATAATTTGTTTTACGGTTCTATTTATAAAAGGCATGTATTAACCATAGCACATTTTATTTCTAAAGTTAAACATTTTGCCTTTAAGTTTGATGCAACAGAATTCTTTAAGTTTTAAAACTGCTAGTCAGAAATGGGGCAAGATGGGTTGGAGAGATGGCTCAGAGGTTAAGAGCACCGACTGCTCTTCCAGAGGTCCTGAGTTCAATTCCCAGCAACCACATGGTGGCTCACAACCATCCATAATGAGATCTGGTGCCCTCTTCTGGTGTGCAGATATACATGGAATGTTGTGTATGTAACAATTAAATAAAATCTTAAAAAAAAAAAAGAAAGAAAGAAAGAAATGGGGCATGATGACACATGCCAGCAATACAGCATTTGGGAGGCAGAAGCAAGAGGATTATTGCCAGTCCAGTCTAGTTGATACTAGGAGTTCCAGGTCAACCAGAGCTATGTAGTGAGACCCTGCCTCAAAAAAAGTCACACACACACACACACACACACACACACACACACACACACACGGGGCAATGAATTAAAATGTATAGCCTTAAAACTATTCTGGGAACTGAACCAAGAGTCTTCTTCATGCAGTGCATATTCTACCACTGATCTACATCCCTACCCTCAGCAAAATAATTCATAGGGAATAATACAGGCTACCAGAGAGCAGCTTTTTGGAGATAATTTCAAGGGATGATTAATTTTATAATAAATTGAAAGTATAATGATTTATAATTCAAAATACCTAAAGCAAAATTACTACAAAAGAAATTCAACCAATCATGATAAGGGACCAATGATGATAAGGGACATGGTACTCAACATGATATTGGTACAAACTAGATGTGCAGAATTCAGGATGGTTTACTGTCATAAATAAGGAAGACTGGATTTTCATTTAGACTATTTATTTGTGTGAGAGAGACATATATACACAGAGAAAGAGTGACAAAGTCACACACAGAGAGAGACAGAGGCTAACAGAGAGAGAGAGAAAGAGAGAGAGAGAGAGAGAGAGAGAGAGAGAGAGAGAGAGAGATGCAGAGAGAGAGGTATGCAGTTGTGTCTGTGGTTATAGGACAACTTTCTGAGAGCCAGTTTTTTCCTTCCACCTTGAGTTCTGGGAGTGAAATTTAGGTACTAAGGTGTATTGGTTACTTTTCTATTGCTGTGATAACATGCCATGACCAAGGCAACTAATGGAAGAATTTATGGTTCCAGAGTTAGAATACATGATTGTAAGGCAGAGGCAGTAGGTGTAGCTGGAATAATAGCTGAGAGCTCACATCTTGAAACACAAGCAGGAAGCAGAGAGAGCAAACCTGGAATGCCTAGAGGCTTTGAAACTTCCAAGTTTGTCCCCAGTGACACACCTCCTCCTGCAAAGGCACAACTTCTAAACCTACCCAACCAATGTCACCCAGTAAGGACCAACTGTTCAAATGCCTGAGACTACAGGGAGACATTTCTCATCTAAATCATGAATCATGACTTTTTGTAAGTGCTTTTATTTGCTAAGCTATTTCCCTGCCTCAAGGTCATATTTTCAAAGAAAACTCTGTAATATTACCCACCCCAAATTCTTCCATAATGGGTAGAATTACAAATCAGGGAACAAAATTTACAAGACTTAGCATATTCCTGAGAATATGTTTGATAGTCACATTAATATAAACCTTTGAAAAAGATATAATGACATTCTGAAACATCTTTATCTAAAGATCTGCCAGACAAGTGGCTGCTTTTGAGTTGGTAACACTAGTACACCAGAAGACAGAAACCTGTCAAAATGTTGTCATTGGCTTTTACAATGTTTACTACTAAATATTAATGCTAAGCAATATTCCTTTAATTTAGAAGTCCTTGTCTTTTTTTAATAATTTATTTGTTTGTTAATTTATTTTGTGTGTGTGTGTGTGTGTGTGTGTGTGTGTGTGTGTGTGTGTGTGTGTAGATATGTGCATACCTGCATGTATATAGGTCAGAGGATCTCAGAAGTGGAAGGCATTAAGATCCCTTTTGGGTATTCATTCTCTCCTTCTTTCATGTAGTTCTGAGGATGGAATGCCTATCCTGTGCTTCTTGGCAAGTATCTTTTACCACTGACACATCTTGCTGGTCCCCTAAGCAATATTTATATGAGTTATACAATAAATAATATAATAAATAGTTATATATGCATATAAAAGTATATATGCTGTGAATGCTGGGAATTGAACCTAGGTCCTCTGGAAGAGCAGCCAGTGCTTTTAGCTGCTGAGCCATCTCTCCAGTCTCTTAATTGTTTACATTTTTTAAAAAAGCAGTTTTATCAAATCCATTTATCATTCTCTATACTCTCCCCTCCAATTCCTTTCTTATCCCTTCCACCACTATTCTCTCCCACCGTTATGTGATCTCTCTTTGTTAAACACACTTTTATTATCCCTCTGCTTCAATGTGCCCTAGCCAGGGCTACACAGTGAGACCCTGTCTCAAAAAAAAAAAAAAAAAAAAAAAAAAAAAGAAGAAGACAGAAAGAAAGGAAGGAGGGAAGAAAGAAAGAAAGTGCACACCAGCTTCCTAATATAACTTTCTTCTTCTAAAAATAAAAATAGTCCTCCACTTAGAAATTCCACATCATTTATCTGGTATTCATCCAGCACATGAATGCCCAGAGATCTAGAAATCTAGAAATATTATCTCAAAATTTCTGCAGTGTTGTAAAGTGGGTAGGAATCTCATCTCCACTTTTCAGAACCGGAACTCTTTGGTAAGTTGCCTAAAGTCATACAGTTAAGAACTGTATGACTGAGCCAAAACATGGCCCCAGGTCTGTCTTCCTTCCCTGTCCTTTTCCGCACTCCCAGGAAGCAGCACATTCAAGCCCTCTATGAAACTGGAATCGCTTTGTGTGTCGGTGTTACTGAGCAGGTTCAATTATTCCTAAGCTTTGATGCGGTAGATTCTCATCATTTCGTGTAACAGAAGACTGAATGGGAAGTAGTTGAAACGTTTCTGGGTAGCCCTCATGTCCTTTATCTGAACCCGTTCAGTCTGGTCTCGTGACGAATTCTTTCTCTTGTACTTCTTTCAGTGGGAAGAATGGGGAAGATTCGCAGCTTCGTCCTGGTCACCATTGCTCTGATAATGAGCAGGGAAAGCTGGGTAAGCATCTTGTGCAAACTATTATTATCTATAAGGTCTGCTTAAAGATATTTTTTTTTTTTTTTTTTTTTTTTTGTTTCCAGAAAACCGATATTAACTTGCTGCCAAGGAATGGAAAAGTTCTTTGGAAACATGTGGCACATAGTAACACTTAAACACTTTAAAAATAAAAATCAGGATTTACAACAAATCAGTGTTATTTCCTTTTTTACGCCATGTCAGGTGTTCAAAACTGGCCATGGTGGTTAGTATTGGTCTTAGGACAATATTGAACATAATTGGCATACACGACCAAGATTATTTCAATGAGCTTGTATCTCCATTTAGCTATCCCAAAGGACAAAAGACTAACTTACTCAAAGTTCTGAGGGGAAAAAACACACACACCAAAAAAACACAAAAAAAAAACCAACTTTCTGGTTGAAATGACATTCTGATGCAGGAGTGGGAGACATAGTTGAATCAAGGATTTATCCGGATTGTTAGTGACATTTCTTTCCTATGAACTGCACATTGCCTTGCAGGCCCTGGAGAATGTGAACTGTTTGCGGGAGCAGGAAAGGCTTCGAGCTCAGGTGCACCAGCTTGAGACCCGCGTCAAACAACAACAGGCCATGATTGCCCAGCTCATGCATGAGAAGGAAGTCCAGTTCCTTGATAAAGGACCAGAGGACAATTTCATTGACCTTGGAGGCAAGAGGCAATATGCAGGTCAAAACTGTTTTTTTCTTAAACGTTTCAACCAGCCGTATCACACACATCTGTATGTAACGACGGTACTAGGTAGTCAGTGACTTTGGGCTTTTTCTTTGTTCAATGTTGTTTCTTAGTTTCTGTTTTCAACTCAGAATCTCACTATACAACTCAGGCTAGCCTGGTGCTTAATTGTCTTCCTCCCTCAGCCTCCTCAGTTGCTGGGATTTCAGGTGTATCCCCCAACCACCCACAATTCACATCTTGCTAAAAAACAAACAAACAAACAAAAAAAAACAAAAAAAAACTATGCCTATTCCAGTTATAAGCGGCATAACTCACTCCAACAATTTAAAATGTCTTCTTCCATAGCTTACCCTTTTTTCTCTAGTATGTGCCCAGAGGGTGTTTGATATGAATAACAAATATCTGAGAATTTTCATATCTTAATAAAAAAACAGGACAACAGATTGTTAAATATTCACCTAAAATGGCAGATTATAATTGAGAATATTTATGTTTAAACTTTGTCTTTACTCCTTATATGTATGTAGTTTTCCCTTCTGTTTATTTTGAGCTGGACTACAGATGTATATTACCATACCTCGTTTTCCCCTCAATGAAACTCACAATGAAAAATAAATTAATAGAATGAAAGGATAGGAAAAGAAAAACCTCATTTTAACAGAAAATAAGAGTAGTTTTTAAAATATGTCTATTTAATGGTTTGGCTTTTTACCCCTTTTGATTAGGCCAATATTTATGTCCTAGAAGTGAAATGATATTGAACTGTGAGCACAGCATAATTACCACTGCACACATCGCTATTCCCCACAGAAAAAGTCTTTTGGTTTCCTGTACAGATGAAGGGCTTCTGAAAGAGTGAACAGAGACAGTTAGAAACAAAGAGAATGGCCAGGCGGTGGTGGTGCATGCCTTTAATCCTAGCACTCGGGAGGCAGAGGCTAGATCCAGGACATCCTCCAAAGCCACAGAGAAACCCTGTCTTGAAAAAAAATCAAAACCAGAAAGAAAGAAAGAAAGAAAGAAAGAAAGAAAGAAAGAAAGAAAGAAAGAAAGAAGGAAGGAAGGAAGGAAGGAAGGAAGGAAGGAAGGAAGGAAGGAAGGAAGAGAATGCTGCCTAGAACTCTTTGTTCACAGTCATCTCTGTGCTGCACATGGATGATGTGTTCTAATTCCTCTGCTTATGAATGTAAGTCTAACTTCATCAATGAACTGGTCACTGTGTAAGGTTTAAAAGGATATCCAATGCATTTAAAATATTTATTACTACAACTAGGGACAAAGGGCTGGGAGAAACCAGTTCTAATAACTGGTGAGCTTCTGAACTTCATAACTGAGAAATATTGTGAGAAAAATACATCTCTGTTGTTACCAATAAGTTAGCAGTATGTTCCTCTGAAGATTTAGGAAACTAATATGCCACAAATGTGATGGAAGTCAGCTTTGGACTAGAAATGTGATACTTTTATATGGAAAAAAATGAACTGAAATGTCACTTAATCTGAGTTTCTCATGTCACAGGATTAACCAGTCTATTTTCTGTCCTTGGTGAGAATCTTAAAAATCTTTTTAGGAGATTTTCAATGTGTTTAGACTTGATGTGAGAGATAAACAAATAGGTTCAAGAAGCATATGCAGGGTGTGTTTTGGGTGGTGGAGTGTAGCCAGTTTGAAATGAATCTATTAGTAATGAGATAGACCCATCCATTGGCAGATGGTATTGTGAAGTAGATTCCTATACCCCTTGGTCATTCATCTGGGTAGTAGGAAGTGAATAGATGAATTTGATAATTTGGAACTTTCATTCTAAATCTTAGAGACACACTGAATACATCAGTCATCGTTGTGTGGCTTTAATGAATGGTAGAAGATGACCATGTTAATGAATAGATTGATTATAGAGGAGGAAACTCAAAGAATTAAGTGTGTCAACTTCAATAATGTCTACATAACTAGAATAATAGATTTTGTTGTACATGTGGCGCATTGAAAGATGTAATTCAGGATAATCCTTCCTCAGGGGCCCTTACTGGTACCAGAGGATCACAGAAGAGTAGTATAGTCTGCAGGACAGCAGAGAATGCCTTGCTAAACAAGGCTGAGTTATGGTTTGCTTAATGTCACATATGGAAAGTGATAGCCATGATTTTGGTTTTAAATGAATGAGTTTCTTAGGTATATAGTAGGTAAAAGTAAAAGATCAAACAGCAAGCAGCATATAGATAGAAGCAGCTGTTTCTGCTATCACAGTGCAAGCCATGACTCTCCCAACAACAAGCTCCTTAAATTGTTCTTTATAAGCTATTTGCTTTTTTAATGTATATTTATGTACTTTTTTATCTGCTTGGTTTCTCCCCCAGGAGTGAGTTGTTTGCTTCTTTGTTTTTTCTTCCATTAAAAGCTCTCCTCAGGAAGTTTAGTTGTGTTTGGCACTTTCTTCTGGAGAAAAAGAAATTTAAAAACCCCAAACTGAAGATGGCATGAAATAAAAACAAACAGAAAGTGTTGGCAGATATCCCCATATTCATGAAGTTTTTCTAAAGCAAGTTAGTTAATCGTTTCCATATTTGCCTGGAAAAGAGTTTGAACCTTGTGCATCTTTGCTGTTCGATCTTTGATAGATCAACTATAAACAAGGAGCTCTTTCCTAATGGAAGGGAAATGTGCTGACTTAAAGTCTTCCACAATATACTTAACCACAAAACATAAGCTTTTAAATAACATTGAGTTGACTGGACATGGACATTTTCTTCTTGATCCCATTTATAATCCACAATGCATAAAGAACACTTTGCTTTTGAATCTTGAAAATAAATGCATGAACAAAGCCTAAATTACTAAAAAGACCAACAGTAGTGCACAATTGAAGTCAGCCTTGTGAAGTCTATTTTTTCTTAAGATTCCCACTGCCCACCCAACTTAATTAATATGATATGTGTTTCATTTGTTGACAGTTTGGCATCAAAACAATGAACTGAAAAAAGAACTTAAAAACACTCTGTAAAACTTACATAATTAAACCATAAGACAACTTATAAAGAGGAAATTAACAAATGATAGAAATAAAATGTAAAAGAGATTTCACATATTATTTTTTCAGAAGTTCTGTGCCTGGCTATTCCTGAGACTACTTTTCTGTAGTGTGGTCCCTGCTCCAATCATCCAAAAGCTCTCTGGGCATCTATGTAATACTTGAGCATACTCTACAAGTCTGCTCAAATCAGCCTTGAGTGAGTCACAGTGGGTATTAGCTTGTTGCCCTCAAGCAGCTTAAGAAACTAATATTACTTTTCATGGCAAACTGGTAGCTATTTAACTTTAATTTTAAAGGCCAAACAAATACCATAGAGAGGATGAAAGAAAGCATAAACACTTTTAATTTTTAACAAAAACATCCAAGAATATGTGGACTATTGGAAATTTCAGTGGATCTGGATGGTGGTGCATGCCTTTTATCCCAGCACCAGAGAGGCAGAAACAGGTGGATCTCTGTTTGAGGCCAGCCTGGTCTACAAAGTGAGTTCCAAGACAGCCAGGACTTTTACCAAGAAGTCAATGATAATTAAATTGTAGGAAAAAAATTCTGGATATCCACTACAAGATGGCATTTTAAAAATATTTTTATTAGTTCAATTTGGGAACAGGCTTGTTTCACATATCAATCCCTTCTCCCTCTCCCTCTCCCTCCCTTCACCCCTCCTCCCCCACCCCCGACCTACCCAAGATGGCATTTTATGAACTGATTATGTATTCCATTTGTTTGATCTGTCTCCACTGATACTGAATTTCAGGAACAAAGACATATAACAAGTGTCGTATTACCCTGTTTTGTAAATAGATTGTTCAGAGATTTACAATGATGGATTTAAGCAGAGTGGATTTTACAAAATCAAACCTCTCCAGAGCCAGGCAAGCTTCTCTGTTTATTGTGACATGTCTGATGGAGGAGGATGGACTGTAATTCAGAGACGATCTGATGGCAGCGAGAACTTTAGCAGGTAACTGCTTTTACCAAGCAATTATTTAGAATAGCCAATGTGAGATTTGTGAGTGAAGTCTTCTTATGCCTCAAATCTAGTAATATCTCAACTTTATGTTCTCATCTTCAAGTAAGAATATGAGAGTGAGCAAGCTAATCAAGAGAATATTGGAGATGAGAGAATGAGGAATGCCATAGGCGTTGCAGGTATCTATTTGTATTTTGCTAAAACTAACTTTCAACTTAAACTTTTTAGGGGTTGGAATGACTACGAAAATGGCTTTGGAAACTTTGTCCGAAGCAATGGTGAATATTGGCTGGGTAACAAAAACCTTAACCTACTGACTATGCAAGGTAAGTTTTGTGTTTGCATACAGGAGGCAGGAGGTCTTAGATTAAGTCCCCAGTGCTAAAAACAAACAAAGCCCTTGTAGTATTTCCCACTAAATCATAGGCCATAGAACAAATTCAGTATATATCATAATTTTTCAGGTGTAATGATACTTGCTGAGCCATAATTGCATTTTAAAAATGTTACTTAAAACAGGTATGAGAGGCAAAGAAACTAGGTTGGTAGGGAATATATATTTTCTCATGTATGTTTTCTATTCCTTGAAAGAAAATGTGTTGTCAAAATAATTTTTAAAGACTTGAGTGACTGGCAAATATATATATATATGTGTGTGTGTGTGTGTGTGTGTGTGTGTGTGTATGTATGTATGTATGTTTAAATGTGTATGTATATATTATAAATATGTATAGCTTATTACCACAATAATACCACGTGATAAGCCACTTCAAAACAGTAGTATTTTGGGACTAGAAAAATGAGTCAGAGTTCAAGAGTTCATATTGCTCATCCCACATCAGTTAGCTCACTGCTGCCTGTAACCACAACTCCAGGGGATCCAGTGCTCTCTTCTGGCCTCTGAAGGCACCCACACACATGGTGTTACTCACACAGAAACCCACATACGCACATAAAAAGAAATCTTGAGAACACAAAATAGATAATTTAACGTAAATTATGACCCTCTTTACAATTCTCTCTATACTTGTTCATGTGAATGTCTATAACTGGAGTTCAATATTTGCCTGAAATTTTATGTTCAATAACAATTTTCAATATTTTATTTTTCATAGCCTTTTGCTCCCATCTATCATCCTCCTTAGCTTACTTGTAGCCTGAGACTGCAGTCAGTTCCCTTGAGGTCTGGTACTCATTGTCTCATAAATCACAGTTGCACTGCCCAAGAAGACAAGAGATCACACTGGCAATACAAAGGCTTATTCATTCCAGCCAAGCTCAGGCAGCTACTGGTCAATCTATACTCAAAATAGTCAGTAAAGCACGAATTACCAGGGTCTTTGAGCCATAAGAGTGTTAGCTAGAGAGGTTGCATAACTCTGGAATGTCAGAGTTTCCCCTGTGATTAGTGTTGTTGAAATCTACCTAAGGCTTCCTTTCCCTCAACATAGAAATAATCCTAGTTTTAAGAGTATTTTTGCCGGACGGTGGTAGTGTATGCCTTTAGCCCCAGTACTTGGGAGGCAGAGGCAGGTGGATCTCTATGAGTTCTAAGCCAGCCTGGTCTACAGAATAAATTCCAGGACAGGTCCCAAAGCTGAAACAAAAAGAGTGTTTTTGCCAAATATGTAATTTTTGCCAAATATGTAAGTTTATTATACTACTATGCCTCATTCTGTTTCTTTTGTATATTGGTATTTTTCTGGGTCATTGTTTAAGCAATGAAAATCCCATTATGTCATTCTAAGCATACACAATTCAAATGCATTTCTCAAGTTGTTTCTATTCATATATTTTTGCTTGGGTAGACATTTTCAACAAATCTGATTCCCCTTCATCGTTTCTTGTTTGGTGCTGAATGTTGAAACCAAGCCTTTGCACATGATAACCATGTGTTCAACCATGGATTTACATACCCACCCGTTTCACTTTCTCTTTCGGTGTTCAAGCTGGTTACTCTCAAGTAGTATAGTGAAATGTACCTAGGGGCTGGAGAGGTGACTCAGTGGTTAAGAACGCTAGATGGTCTTCCAGAGGTCCTGAGTTCAATTCCCAACAACCCCATGATGGTTCAAAATCATGTGTAATGAGATCTGGTGCCCTCTTCTGGCCTACAGGGATACGTGCATACAGAACACTATATATACTAAACAAATAAATAAATCTAAAAGAAAAGACACATACCTATTAATTCCATGCCTTGCAACATATCATAGCTCAAACAAAAGAAATTGCCTGTCCTTATATTCTTCAGTTATGACAGCAGTTAAGGCTACTTACATTGGCTCTGAAAATAGCTTTATTCCTATTACCTAAGTTTCTTTTGGAACTGTCTGCATTAAAATTAATCTTGAAATTATCTCTAATTGCAAGTTTATTCATTTATTGACCAAAAATTTAGATAGTTTTCTTTTTTAAAATACGTATTATTGTCTCTCTACTAACATGTACTTTTGGGGATAAATAACATATCCTGTCCTACTGTGCCCATCATCCATCTTACAGGCTTGGCACATATGAGCTAAGTTGATGCTTTCACAGAGCTCCAACTGGAGAAAACCCCTCTCCACACTTGCTTCAGAAATGAGACTCCAGCATTCTCTTGCAAATGGCTTTGAATTTTGTTCCTAAGATCTATTCAATGCTCTTCTTTTTCTGCCCCTCTGCTGCTAAGCCAGGGGAAAAGGTAAAGAACAGCTTTTTCAATAAATGTAGACAGAGGTAGGATATACTTTGGACAAGGTACATCCAAGGCCCTTCACTGCATATCATTTGATGGAAATGGGAGATGGGGTGCCAACCATAGACTTGACTGAAGGGCTCTGATTATTTGGACTTGAAACTGCAAGGAATCTGAAACTCTAAACTCCACCTGCTTGTGGAGTTAATGTGGCATTTATTTTATTTTATTGTGGTATTTTATTGAACTAAATAGGAAGGTAAACTACAAGTTACCTAGTCATTTTATTTCTAATTTTCATTTTGAGAGAGACCCACTATGTATCCAGGCTAGCCCAGAACCTGCTATACCAACCAGGCTGGCCCAGAACTTGTCATAATCCTTCTGCTTCTGCCTCCCTAGTGATGGGAACATAAGTGTGTGCCACAACACCCATCTAATTTGTGACATTTAACAAGAGTTCTGCTTCAGGAGGAAGACCAGTCTGTCATTCACAAACAGGGACAGCAGAGAAAGGGAGAGGGGGTGACTTTATGTAGCAACTACTTCACTAATTTGTTTCACATAATTTTTTTATCACTTAGAATCTTAACAGTCATCATAATATCTCTTTTTATATTTAGAGATCAATATATATAATTTTAGCATGCATAGATAAGAATGTATGCATAAATAAATAAGAATGTATGCCAAATACATTAAGTTTGTTTTAATTATTTCCCCATTGGCAAGGAACTCCATAAAACCCTCATGACACAGAGTCACTGATGTCAGTGTGTTTTCAATAATAACCTCCTCCTATGTCATGGGGCATAAGGTAGAATTCTCTAGGTACTCCTCTACTCTCTCTCTCTGATACTCTCTTCCAGTGGTATCTGTTCTCCAGGCTTTGATGCTAGCCAAGGAAGGTTTTCATAAAAAAAATTCAGGATTCTTGTTTCTTCAAATGGTTCTTAGACAATTTGCTGGCTAATCTTTTATTCTACCACAAAAACCAACCAGGTTCATGTATAAGCAAGTGATGATGATTATATTATGAAATACAGCCCAGCTACTAGGGGTTATAAGGTGTTGGTAATAGTAATTATTCTTAAAAACTAGAATCTTATTGAAGTGAAGAAAAAAATAAAACTATTTTCATCCCCCCCCCACCCCCGAGGTTTTTGAAATAGGGTTTCTCTGTGCAGCCTTGGCTGTTCTGTAACTCACTCTACACACCAGGCTGGGTTTGAACTCAGTGCCTCTGCCTCCTCAGTGCTGGGATTAAAGGTGTGCATCACCACCACCCAGCTAGATTTTTTTAGTCTATTAATTAAATAATAACATTTTCTGTTCTTTAAAAAGTGAATTGTAGCCGAGCAATGGTGCTGCACATCTTTAATCCCAGAATCAGGGAGGCTGAGGCAGGAGGATCTCTGTGGGTTTGAGGCCAACCTGGTCTACAGCCAGGGAGATACACAGAGAGACCCTGTCTTGAAAATCAAAAACAAACAAATAAACAAAAAAAGTGAATTGTACACTATTTTTAGATTTGTTTTTATTCTTTAGACAGAATTTTTCCACTTTACTATGTTACTGTCATTTTCAAGTAAAATAAACAATAAAATTCTCACATTGTATTACACTGGAGTCACTGTTTATTCATTGAAAACTGATTCTTGGTGGAGGAAATTGTAAAAGCAAAGTAAAACTGCTATTTATTTTTAACCTTAAAAGTCAATGTCGCCGGGCGTTGGTGGCACACACCTTTAATCCCAGCACTCGGGAGGCATTGGCAGGCAGATCTCTGTGAGTTCGAGGCCAGCCTGGTCTCCAGAGCGAGTGCCAGGATAGGATCCAAAGCTACACAGAGAAACCCTGTCTTGAAAAACCAAAAAAAAAAAAAAAAAAAAAAGTCAATGTTCTGTCATATATTTAAACAACAACAACAATGGTTTCTTATTTGTTTCTGTTTTTGTTTTTGTTTTTGTTTTTTTGTTTTTGTTTTTTTTAGGAGACTATACTTTAAAAATTGACCTGACAGATTTTGAGAAAAACAGTCGCTTTGCACAATACAAACATTTTAAAGTTGGAGAGAAAAAGGTACTAAACATTTTATATAGGCAATGTCTTGGGTTAACACTAAAACTATACAAGGAAGCCTTGAAGTCTGTAGAAATAAAAATATATAATATAACCTGTGTTGTTTATTTTACATATTTTTCAAATGCTTCCCACTGATAGTGAAAATGCCCTTTTTTCTCCCCGCAGTCTTTTTATGAACTGAACATTGGAGAATACTCTGGAACAGCTGGGGACTCCCTTTCAGGGACTTTTCACCCTGAAGTGCAGTGGTGGGCTAGTCACCAAAGAATGAAGTTCAGCACATGGGACAGGGATAATGACAACTACAACGGGAACTGTGCCGAAGAGGAGCAGTCTGGCTGGTGGTTTAACAGGTTTGATGCTTTACACACACAGTTGTGAAGGCATTAATGATTTCTCACTGGCAGGCATTAATTATAACAAGTGAGGTAATGTTGACCTTATTTGTGTGGTGCTTTTGAGGACTTGTTCATTGTGTATATTAGTAAACTCTGAACAATATGCAACAGAAGCTGGTGTGATGTCACATTCTAGCAATCCCAGCACTTGGAGGCAGAGACAGGAGGATTACAAGTTCAAGGTTCTTCTAGTCTACATAGCGGCTTCAAGGCTAGCCTGGGACACTTAACAAGATCATCTCTCTCTCTCTCTCTCTCTCTCTCTCTCTTTCTCTCTCTCTCTCTCTCTCTCTCTCTCTCTCTCTCTCTCTCTCTCTCTCACACACACACACACACACACACACACCCCAAAAAGAAACAAAAATTTTCCAATAATATGTCTGCTTTTACAAGGATTTTTTTTGCAAACTGAATTACTATTGAGTTATAACAAGAAGGTCACAAATTGACATGAGGAAGTAGAGAGCATGCACACCTGTCATCCTGGCACTTGGGAAAGTGAGGCCATCATGGGTTATTTGAGGTCTAGGCCTGTAGGACCATGTCTTAAAAAAAAAAAAAAAAACAACCAGGCTGTGGTGGCACACGCCTTCGATCCTAGCACGAGGGAGGCAGAGATAGGTGGATCTCTGTGAGTTCAAGACCAGCCTGGTCTACAAGAGCAAGTTCCAGGAGAGCCTACAAAGCCACAGAGAAATCCTGTCACAATAAATAAATAAATAAATAAATAAATAAATAAATAAATAAATAAGTGCATCATGCATTGACATTAACTAGACCCAAAGTGATGTTTTGAATTTGCATGTTTTTATAATAAAGTTTATTTTTCTAAAAGAAATTTTAAAAAGAAAAGAAAGAAGGAATGGAGGAAGGAATTCGCAGCACTCCATCACCCACTAGCTTTTCATCCTCTCACCTCTCACAAGATAACCCCTGTCACTGCTGTAATTTTAGTACTCCTTTTCATTCATTGTGACTTTTATTAGTTTATTTCACTCAAGCATTCCCAATGTAAGAAAAATTGCTATAATACTCTTGACATTGAATCCTACCCCAACTGCTGTTTGAATACTTCAATATTAACCTCAAGCTCATTCTTTTGAGTGTGGAGAGGCTTGGGGGCTGGGTTCTGGGGATCAAATCCTGGGCCTTGGGGATGCTAGTCAAGCGTTCCACCACTGAGGTACACCCTAGCTTCATTTCATGTTTGATGATACAAAGGTCTTCATTTTGTGAACCTGAGATATGCTTCTTTTTTGTTGTTGTCCTCCCTGCCACACACACACACACACACACACACACACACACACACACACACTTTTTTTGAGGCAGAAACTCATGTAGGCCAGGTTGGCCTCCAACTCACAGTACAGCTGAGAATGACTTTGGACCCCTGATACCACTACCTCCCAAATGCTGGAACTGAAGACCCGATATGTAGCACTCACTGTGGCTAGCTGAATCTGCCTTCTTGATTAGGTTTCCTTTCAGTAGCCATAGAGCAGCTGCAACGCCATTTCAGCAGAATTCTTTAGGCCTTGAATGAGAAGTAATGCATCGTATCATTTAGAGTTGTCTTGTCTCTGAACCAAACGTCCCTGGTTCCTTTAACTGTTTTCCAAGCTGCATTTTTTATTATTATTGTTGGATAATCCAGTTAAGAAGGGGATGGAAACTTTATGCAGTTTTTCTTTAAAATGATCCAGTTGGCCTGCTACATCTGCAGAGCAGGTGTGGGACAAAGAATGTTAGACAAAGCATCAGCTTTGGAAATTTTCTTTTTTCATTAGAAAACAGGAGCCACCTCAAAATGCCTGGACAATTAAACTTTCCATTAAGAAATCATTCCTGCTGGGTGGTGGTGGTGTGTGCCTTTAATCCCAGTACTTGGGAGACAGAGGCAGGTGGAGCTCTGCCAGTTTTGTCTAAATAGTGAGTTCCAGGACAGGCTCCAAAGCTACAGAGAATCCCTGTCTTGAAAACAAGCAACAAAATCTTTGGCAATTTTGGGATGTCATATTTTCCATATAACTGAACTATCCATGTAAATCCCATAATCTTTATATTTTTTCTTAGTGTAAATAAGGGATCTTAGAGTCTATATGCTATTGAGTGAATCTATTCTATTCATGCCAGAATTAGACTCTATATGCTATGAGTGGATCTATTCTATATATGCTAATATTACTTAAGAACATGAGAGCCTTCATTATAACATCGCTTGCTGTGATGTGTTGGATTTTAATTATTATTTTTTGGTTTGTTTATTTGAGACATAGTCTTACTATGCAGTGCAGTCTGCAATCTGTCCTCAAACTCATGCATGGCAATCCTCTTGCTTTAGCCTCCCAAGTGCTGGAATTACAGGCGGAAACAGCCATACCTGGCTGGTTTTAGAGTGTTAGATTTCAATGCACATACAATGAATTCAAGGTATTTCCATCAATTAAGGTAAATGTATGCGGTTGTAAAAAATATTAGGCTTCCTGCTGGGCTTTACTTTTCCAAAATCTCAGTCTACTTAACAGTTGGCCATTTATTAAGGAAATGGAGTACACACAACAGTGTGAAGGGATGGAGAAGGAAAATCATTAAATCATTTTCTCCAACTGTGCTAGCATGAAACATGGTGATAATCTTTTCCCTCTTAGCTTTCTTGTTCTTAAAAAAATTATTCCCTTTTCCTCCTCTTCCTTTTTTCTTCCTCTTCTTCTTGTAAGTAAGTATCACGTAAGCACTATTTAAGACTTACCTATAATTAACAATGTCACCTGTGAACATTCATTAATATCTGATTTTGAGCAGACTTAAAGAAATCACCCTTGATATTTCTGAGATCTAAAGGGTGTACATCATCCAGTTGTTTGGATTGTTTTACTCCTGAATAGCAATTGCACACATATTAAGGAAGGCAAATAATTGGTATAGGAGTTGGGGAGAACAAAAAAGACAATTCAGTAGCAGGAACTACCCAAGAAAAACAAGCCACCCTAGAGAGAAAGTAAATTGTTCCAGAAACCTAGTCTTAACTCTTTGTTTTCCTGTGTCACATTCTAATTTACTGGAATTGTTGGCACTTCTCAGTGTTTCTCACTACTGAGGCTGGAACTGCAACGCCCCTTACAGGTCTATGTATTTGTAGTCCAGCCCCACCCAGGCAGGAGCTCTCCGTTTCCTATTCATAGTCATCTAAAGATGCTTAACACCCTATGCTTTTTCCACCACAAAAGACTCTAACCCACGAGTCATGAGCCAATATCAGTTCTTCTTCCCTTAAGTTGTTTTGTGTGGTATTTAGTCACAGCCAAGGGAAAAATAACTAAAACACTCATTGCTGCCTCCCTTGCCTTTCAGGTCTTGTGCTTTATGTGTCATGTCCCCCACCCCCATCCCATCCATACACACAGCCCATCCCCCCACAGCATGATTTTACCTTGGAACACCAATCTTTAATAAATAGTGTCAAGTCCAGGCTAGAAACTTTTAGGATACTGGAACACTGGTCTCAGAATACTAAGTAGTAGACCTTACAACACATTTTTCAACTAGCTCCAAATCAGACCGAATGTAATAGTTTCTCTATGTAAAGATATTTATTCTAGGTATTAGGGGGTGTTTTCTTTTTAAATGTTACTTCTCGTGGTACTTTAAGAACACGGTGGATACTGAATCCCTACAGACTTAGCTTGCATGGTTTCAATTAGTCCCAACTATTTAAATTAGGAGGACTGCCAGGATGGTTAATGAGAGCAAATCACAACTTAGTGATCCAAGCCTGCTACTTTGCATTGATAAATGAAATATGTGCTTTTCTGATTCAATGATGTGGTTTTTTTATTTTCCAGAACTAGTTCTGAGTAGTCTTCTCATAGCCTCCAGTCTGATATCTTTTCATTAGTTACAGCAATAAATAATATATGGTGATTAGTATCGTAACAGGAAAATGACTACAAGCTGTTACATGAAATGTATGCATGCCAAAGACAGACTAGTGGGCAGACTCCAAAGGAGGAAGAAGGAAATGTTTAAATTTTACAATAACCTAACAGACCTATCTAGATTGTGCAGTATATGTAAAAAATTAACTTGGCAACTCAGACAAAAGATTATTTGCCGATAGCTAGCAAGTTTTTAAAAGGGGGGTTAGGTTCTTTTTGCTTATCTTGAAGATTCAAATAATTGATATGCTAACAATCAAAGAAGGGAATTTGGATCATGAAAGCCACTTGACTGTAGATTGGTGAACTTGGAAGCACAAACTCCCCAGGAAGCTGTAATAGAGCCACTTGCCCCCACTTCTTATTTTGCTAATCATGCCATCTTGGCCAACCAAGCATGAGGTTAACACTATCCAACTAGGAGGATGTAGGTGAAGGTAACAAAGCAATTTTTCTTTGCTTCTTTTTCTTTTTTGTTTAAATGTTTCTTAGTTAGGGTTTCTATTGCTGAGAAGAGACACCATGACCATGGCAATTCTTATAAAGGAAAACATTTAATTGAGGTGATGGCTTGCAGTTTCAGAGGTTTAGCCCATTATCATCATGGTGGGGAGTATGGTGGCATGGCAGACATGGTACTGGCTACATCTTGATAAGAAGGCAACAGGAAGTAGTCTCAGCTTCACACTGAGCAAGCTTGAGCAAAAGAAGACCTCCAAGCCCCACAGTGACACACTTCCTCCAACAAAGCCACATCTCCTAATAGTGCTACTCCCTATAGATTTATGGGGGCCAGTTACATCCAAACTATCAAAAAAGGCTACTAAGAACTGAAATGCACTAGGCAGTGGTGGCACATGTGTTTAATCCCAGCACTTGGGAGGCAGAGGCAAGCGGATCTCAGTGAGTTAGAGGCCAGCCTGGTCTACAGAATGAGTGCCAGGAGAGGCTCCAAAGATACACAGAGAAACCCTGTCTAGAGAAAAAAACAGAAAACAAAACAAACAAATAAATTTAAAAAACTGAAATGCTTATTTTTCAACACACGCCAAGTGGTCTGGGATGGATCCTCACGTTTACTGTGGGACCAAAACTCACCTGATTAAACGATAACATTTGTTTATATAAAGGTGTTAGGTTTGGGAAAATGATATTTTTCTGGGAAATGGCCGAAGTCATCCTCTAAAAGTTTTGATCATTTTTTAGCAAGATAAAGTTTCTGGCATGTACTTCCCTTCTAATTGTTCTGTTTTCTTCTGTTCTCCCACTAGGTGTCACTCCGCAAACCTGAATGGTGTGTACTATCAGGGCCCCTATACAGCAGAAACTGATAATGGGGTTGTCTGGTACACCTGGCATGGGTGGTGGTATTCTTTGAAATCTGTGGTTATGAAAATTAGGCCAAATGATTTTATTCCAAATATCATTTAGGTTTCCCCATTGGCCTCTTCTTTTGGCAGTTCATCTTGGTTTGAAATATTTGAGAAATACAATCCTGAATAAATATATTCATGGTGATGGCAATTGTGTGTGATTTTTCATTCTTCATACTGACTTTATTACTTAATGAACTTTAAGTTCCACCAAATAAATGTAGATTATGTTAGTGTTCACTGAGTTTTTATGGGCATAGGGGTATAAGAGTTCAAACTGTATAGAAAACAAACAGCATAGACTAACATAATTAAGTAATAACACAAGCCTAAATTTGTAATAATATATCATGTATGGCTGGGTATGATAATGCATGCCTTCAAACTCAGAACTTGGGGGGCAGAGTCAGGTGGATCTGAGTTTGAGGCCAGCTTGGTCTACAGAGTGAGTTCTAGGACAGTCAGGGCTACACAGAGAACCCCTGGCTCATAAAAACCATAATAAATAAATAATGTATGGTGCAACTGACAGAGCATGAGACAAAACACAACTAATGATGGATATTTTGGCCAAATCTACTGCACAGATAAGTATTACAAGTTGGGCTTTGAATTCAGGTCTCTGGCCACAGAGTTAAACTATTAACTATAATCCAGGTTCTTAAATAATATAAACACTATTTATGTCTTTGGGATATTTCTGTAGTTTACACCTTCCTTCATAGTCCTTAGTTTACACTTGATGCTAGTCGATAATGGAGAAGCAACCAGAGGTCTCATCTTCCTTTATGTGGTATCCCTGGGAAGGTACTACTATTGCCATCTAACTGACCTGGGAATTCCTGAGCTTTGGTTAATGCTTGAAGTTGTAAGATTAGTAAAGATGCAAAATCTCAGATCCAACTTTTGGTGCTAAGTGAAATTATTTGACACCATCCTGTGGCTCCTTTGGAATGAATCTCGATTGGTGTTTTTACCAGTGGATAACAGAAAGATCCTCCAAAAACTGTTTGCATGCCAACTCTGTGCCAGGTCCAGAAGATGCAGCTTGAGCCCAGTTAGGAGGGAAAGGCATACACCAATCATATACCCTAAGTATTTTTGCCACTGAGGCCACCATAGGCCAGTAAGCAAGATGGCAGCCTCCTGCTGGTGCCAAGAGAACCACTTTCATAATCTTACTGCCTCTGAATAATTTGGCATCTTCACCCTACTGGGCCTGTGCCAAGAATACCTGTCCACTCTGCACTGTGCCCTGTTCATTTTGTACATATCCAGCTAGCAGTGCTGTCCTTAACTCCCAGACTTGCCACATCTGTCAGAAACCTAACATGCAGACACACTGCAATAATCCTCAATACAGTGTCCCTCTTGGTCCAGCATCCCCACTGCCAGTCGGAACTGTAACATACAACCTGACATGAAAAGGCAAGAGAAACATGGTAAAGGCAGCCTTCTATCAGTTTCTCCACCTTCATTCTGGCCTCTGGCTAAGGAGGAAGCCTAATTATAGGAGAAATTACAGAAAAAAAAATCAACTGCAAGAAAG
The DNA here is from genome assembly GCF_003668045.3 of Cricetulus griseus. Taxonomy (NCBI): domain Eukaryota; kingdom Metazoa; phylum Chordata; class Mammalia; order Rodentia; family Cricetidae; genus Cricetulus; species Cricetulus griseus. The sequence continues at coordinate 44,646,295 of NW_023276807.1, forward strand.
AAACGCTTGGGAGTGGGTGTTCTGCAACAAGACCCATAGTAAATTTTTAGATGAAATGAAGATGACTTTTTGGAAGTGGGTAACTGACTTAATGATGATCTTTACTAGAGGTCTAACGCACCTGAAGGTGTAGTTCAGAACTCTCGCAGTTTCCAACTTGTAGAATGTGGATAATGTATACATGGTGTTGATGCAAAAGAGATGTGTGCTAAACTTGGTGTAAATTGTACCAAGTGATGGGTAAATGTAGGCTACTAACATTGTACTTATGAAGGTTTTAAACTTAATTGGAGTAAGAAGTTTCTGTCCACCCAATACTGCAGCCATTTAGTCCCAAATAAAACACAGAGGCTTATATTAATCATAAACTGTTTGGCCGATGGCTCAGGCTTCTTATTGGCTAGGTCTTTCTTAATTATTAACCCATTTCTATTAATCTGTGTATCTCCACATGGTCTTGGCTTATGGGTGATGCCCAGGTCTCTTGCTTCCTTGGCAGCTACATGGCGTCTCCTTGACCCTGCCTACTACCTTTCTCTATCCATGTTTGGATTTCCTGCCTGGCTAAATCCTGCCTGTCCATTGGCCAAAACAGCTTTATTCATCAACCAATAAGAGAAACATGTATTCACAGCATGAAGAAGGACATCCCCTATCACTTAATAGTGTAAATATTCCTAGAGTCAGTCACAAATCTAAGACTCAAAAGAGAAAGTATTTTCAAAAGCTGATAAGCAGAAAGTAGAAATGTGAGCCTTGATGGCTGTGTGATGTAAAGCAGGGTCCTGACCTAGTGGTGGTGGAGGTGGAGTGGCAATCAGAGATACTTCTTAGAAGTTTTGAGCTGAAACCTAAACTAGATATATTTGGGGAAATCATTCACAGGCTAAGGGAACCCTAATGCAAAACACATAAAACAAGGATATGAAGAGAAAAAAAGGTGAAGGTTAAAGGTAATATAGTTTACTGACCCTTAATTCCATATGTTATAGCAGGTTTACAGCCTCCACTCTACAGCACAGTGACCTTGGGTAGGCTGCTAACATCTCTAAGTCCTAGTTATCCCATCTATAAAACAGAATGTACCTCACAGGGTTGCTTATAGGGTTCTATGAGGGAAACAGCATAATATGATGCATGAGGTTGGCATTTAATAAGGGCTGATGGTGAGGATATCCAACGAAGTAGGCATTAAAGAACAATGCTTGATGCTTTTCAAAGATGTTAACATCATCCCATGTTATCCCCTAAACAGTGCTTCCCAAAGTGGCACTTCTTTGCCTTCAGTGCCGTCCAAATCATCAGGCCTCTTGTAGACATGTAAATTCTAATTCAGGGCAGGGATGAAAATTTGGGCTTTCCAATCCATGGTTGTACTCACCTATAATTCCAGTACTCAGGAGCTAGAGGCAGTAGGGTTATGGGTTTGAGACCAGCCTGGGCCACACAGTGAGATAGTGAATGCCAGCCTGGAACACATAAGGGAAATACTGTCTCGAACATTCTGAGTTTCTGACAAGCTTCCAGAAGCCACATGTGTTATTGTCCATGAATGAAGTTCTGAAAAATAAGAGTACAGGGAAACCATAGTTACTTGGAATGTTACAGTCTAGGTGCAGGAGAATAGGCCACTTAAACAAATTCAGGCGACATAAGAACACTCAACAGACCAGCCACACTGAACCTATTAGAAGATAAAGTGGGAAATACCCTTGAATTAATTGGTACAGGAGACCGCTTCCGGAACATAACACCAGTAGCACAGACACTGAGATCAACAATTGATAAATGGGACCTCCTGAAACTGAGAAGCTTCTGTAAGGCAAAGGACACAGTCAGCAATACAAAACGGCAACCCACAGCCTGAGAAAAGATATTCACCAACCCCACATCTGACAGAGGGCTGATCTCCAAAATATACAAAGAACTCCAAAACACCAAACAATCCAATTAAAAAGTGGGGTACAGAACTAAATAGACAATTCTCAATAGAGGAATTTAAGATAGCTGAAAGACACATAAGAAAGTGTTCAACATCCTTAGCCCTCAGGGAAATGCAAATCAAAACAATTCTGAGATACCATCTTACTCCTGTCAGAATGGCTAAAATAAAAAACACCAATGACAGTTTGTGCTGGAGAGGATGTGGAGAAAGGGGAGCACTCTTCCACTGCTGGTGGGAGTGCCAACTTGTACAGCCACTGTGGAAATCAGTATGGCGACTCCTCAAGAAAATGGGAATGAGTCTACCACAAGATCCAGCAATTCCACTCCTAGGCATGTATCCAAAAGAAGCACATTCATACAACAAGGACATGTGTTTAACGATGTTCATAGCAGCACTATTTATAATAGCCAGAAACTGGAAGCAGACTGATGCCCCTCAACCGAAGAATGAATAGAGAAAATGTGGTACATTTATACAATGGAGTACTACTCAGCGGGGGAAAAAAAACATTGGAATCTTGAAATGTGCAAAAAAATGGATGGAACTAGAAGAAACCATTCTGAGTGAGGTAACTCAATCACAAAAAGACAAACATGATATGTACTCACTCATATGTGGATTTTAGACATAGAGCAAGGGATTACCAGCCTACAATCCACACTGCCGGAGAAACTAGTAAACAAGGAGAACCCTAAAAGAGACAAACATTGTCCCCTGGAGAAGGGGAAAGGGTCAGGATCCCCTGAGCAAATTGAGAGCATGGGAAGAGGGGGGAGGGAGCTATGAGAATGAGAAGGGAAAAAGAGGAAGGATGCAGAGGTCATCAGGGAGCAGAAAGGTTGAGTCAGGGGAAGAATAGAAGAAAGGGTATGCAATATGTAGGGTTTTAGTTGGGGGGGTGTAGGGGAGCCTGGGAGGGAGAAGGGAACTGGGATTGTCATATAAATCAATCTTGTTTCTAATTCAAATAAAAAAATGATTAAAAAAAAACAAGAGAACGCTCAACAGACTGTCCTGATCCTTAAATATGCTAATGTACATTCTGAAGTTCTAGTTTAGAGTAGCTCAGCTTCAGGATATAAGTACCTGATAATAGATATCCAAGCAAATAGAAATCCACCCTTCTTCTTTTTTTTGTAGAAAATAGATAAATTTATGGTATATTTAAAGTATCATCTATCATACATTGTTGGTTAATTACATATCCATTAAAAATAAACAAAAGAAAAATCAGAACTAATGATGATTCAAAACATCTTTTGTAGTCCACTCATTGAATAATTCAGGTAGGAGTAGGGATGAGAAAAGAGGTACTTTTTTTTTTTCCATTATTAGTTTTTCGAGACAGGGTTTCTCTGCAGGTTTTGAGACTGTTTTGGAACTCTCTTTGAAGACCAGGCTGGGATCTAACTCACAGAGATCCACCTGCCTCTGCCTCCAAGTGCTTGGGTTAAAGGCTTGCGCCACCAATGCCCAGCTGAAAAGGTACTTTTTAAAAATCTTTTTTTTTTAATTTTAAAATAATCATTTCTCATTTTACATACCAATCCTAGTTCCCACTCTCTCCCCTTCTCTTACTCTCTCCACCTTTCCCCTACTTCACCCCACCTCCACTCCTCAGAGAGGGTAAGGCAGGAATCCATTCTTATCTAACAAGACCTCAGAGGGTAGTTGGTTGCTAGCCTAGGTTCAAAGGACTGTAGGACAGAGGCTGATTATCTCTACAATGCACCTGTCCCCTATTCAAAGCTCAGTTTGTCCAGTTCTGAGTTTGAATGTTAAAAATGATCAGACAGGGTTAACACTTTCAACTTTTGTCTTATTGGCTAGACTTGAGCCACATTGTTGGGAAAAAATAATCTAAGTGTTGAACAAAGGAATACATGAACAAACAAAAAATAATTGGCAAGGTGATTTCTTTTTGTAAAAAGTGTGTCCCAGAACCCAGACCAGGCTAGTGCACTTGTCAGAATGGCCTCCTATCTATATCCCTGACACAGGCAGTAATTGTGTCTCATCCTATTGGTGGGAGCTCAGTTCCTCAATCTGATGTGATTGGCTAATGTGAGCAAAGGAAAACGGGTGGGGTTCAGGAAATATGGGCCCTTACAGGCTAACTACCTTTAATAGAAACAAAGAAACAAAAACCCTGTTTTTCAAATAGGTTCACGCCATCTAGAAGTAAAGACCAACATCAAATCAACTACAACTGTACCCCATGTTACCATAATTTGAGTTTTCTAAAGGAATAGAATCAAGCAGACATTCCTATTTTGAAAGAGAAAAATACTACAAGTCAAAAACCAAATCCAGCAAAGAAAATTCCAAATCTTGCAGCTCTAATGACGAGCATTGTAAACTTGGAAGACAATCTTCTGGGTTCCGATGACCTTGAGGAGTAACATCCTTTGGAGAAAGTTTCACCCCATAACTTAAATATGATGATATAGATTTACTACTCTTGACTTCCAATATTATCTCAATTGATATCACACTAAAATAAAACCATGAGTATCTACTTAATGCACAGGCATATTACTAACAAACAGAACAAAAACACTTGGGTTAACTATAATTCTCATCTCTGCAGGTTATGTGGCTTTAGCTGCTATTTATAAGTAACGTCCTCCGCCCTCAGCAAGCACTTCAGTGACTGTTTACCTGGAGGAGTGTCCCATACTTTCATTCTTGAAGAGTCTTGGTTATTTGTCATCTGACTTGGATTAGGTTGTTGCTTCCCAGACACTTTAATCACAGGACACAGTGACACCACAAGATGCCCTAAAGGAGTTCCTACATTCTACAGGGCTCTTCCTTACCTCTGTTGTGGAGAACAATCCAATGCCCTCCTGGTAATATGGATCAATCACACCTCCTAACATAGTTGCTCCTTGTTTTAGTCAGTTGACTCAAGGGTATCTTGAGCCCCAAAGAACCAGGAAGGGATCGTAACTCCCAACTCAATGGGATATTTGTTGTCCCCACTGGCAAAATGGTGACTCCTCCCAAAGCTAACACTTTTTAGGCCTGAAGAGCACAAGACTGAAGAAATAGAAAACATTTTTTTTCACTAGTGGGTCACTAGGGGTGATCATGATTATTTCTTTAAATAGTAATTTATCAAAAATGTTCCATAGGACACACTTTGTTCGGTGAGTCATAAAGAACTGAGCTATGGACAAGTCTAAATAGCATATTACTTGCTCAAATAGTAGCCTGAAGAACTCATCCAATTAGGAGATCAAAAGAGGGAAAGCTTTTAAAAAGACTACTCCACAGACAAGGGGAAGGGGAGCTTAAGGAAGAGTGTTACAGAGATCTCAGTGGACTAGTCTCCAGGGCAGAAAGGATGAATGAGCAAAGGGATTAAGGTGTCACAGACAGACTGAATCGAGAGTGCAGGGGAATGACTGCTGGACTTGGTGAGAATGCTGTATGTGATAAATCCATTTCAGTGGTATGGGAGGGAGCCAGAGGGTAGGTAAGACAGATTTGTCATTGGGGAACATGAATGTAACAGAAACTGGGCTGCTTTGATCTGAAGCCTGTGCACTAGGAAGACCCATACACTAAAATTCCTCAGATGGGCGTGGTAGGCCAAGTTTGTAATCCCAATATTTAGGAGACTGAAGCCTGAGGAGAGAGAGGAGTTAAGAGTTTAGTTGAGGGTCTAGTTGGTAGTTAGACCCTGTCTTCAAACAGAACAAAACAAAACACAATTAGGAAAAAATAGTGAAATAGATTTTACCATACTAGAGTTATTTACTAGACTTTACCACTTTTTGTGTGTTTGTATGATGTACACGCACATATGTGTGAGCCCACATGTTTGCACGGGTGTATATGTATGTGTGTGAAGGCCTAAAGTTGACATTAAGGGTATTTCTTTTTTTTTTCCTTTTTTAAATTTAAATTAGAAACAGGCTAGTTTTACATGTCATTTCCAGTTCCCTCTCCTTCCCCTCCTCCCCTGCCTCTCTCCATGAGGGTATTTCTTGATTGCTTTCCATCTTATTCATTTACACAAGGTCTCTCAATTGAATCCAGAGCTTATCCTATATATATGTATATATGTATGTATGTATGTATGCATGCACTTGTGCTCACACACACACACACACACACACACACATTGGTTTTGGTTTTTTGAAACAAGGTTTCCCTGTATAATCCTGGCCGTCCTATAACTCACTCTGTAGATCACACTGGCCTCAAACTCAGAGATCTCTGTCTCTTGATTGCTGAAATTAAAGGCATGCACTACAATTTCCCAGGGATTTTAGCAGTTTTATCAGGATTAAAGAAAATAGAAACTTGCTCTGAAGGCCTGTTTCCTAAGCTCCATAAGAGGGGCATGTTCCTTATAGCTGGGTGGTGGTGATGCATGCCTTTAATCCTAGCACTCCGGAGGCAGAGGCAGGCGGATCTCTGTGAGTTTGAGACCAGCCTGGTCTACCTGAGCTAGTTCCAGGACAGCCTCCAAAGCCACAGAGAAACCGTGTCTCGAAACCCCCCCCAAAAAAATTGTTTAGTTATGGGGGCAGAGAGAGAAACAACAAGAACAAAGTTTGCTTGAAAAAGGCTGTAATGAAATTTTATTCTTTGTAAGCTCATAAAAATGAAGCTGAAAGAAATTCTCATAAAAATGGTTTATTTTTTTATTTGATAAGAAAGTAATCCAGTAGAAAACAACTTAATGCAGAGATGTTCAATGAAAATAAGGAGAGAGCAGATTGGAGGTTAGCTCATGCACAGTGCTTGCCTGACCTTGCAAGAAAGACCCTGGTTTCAACTCTACATCAGAAGACAATGATTGAGGAGGAGAGGAGAAGGAGGGGAAGAGGAGTGGGAAGAGTTTATGGACAAGAAAACACTAGCCATAAATTATCTGGCTTTGTTTTTCTCCTGCTTTGTCACCAATAGCCAAGAACTCACAATCAATGAGAACTGTGCCTCCCCCCACCCCTTTGGTGAATACTGTATTTTAAGTACATCCTCAAGTTATTAAAATGTTTTCCTACACAAAGCCTGAAAGTTGTACAAAATCATCAACTGGTTTTAGTGCCACAGTTTTTCACCAAACCCTTTTCCAGATATTTAAGCAGTTTCCAAGTGTGTTGAAGCACATGCCTTTGTAACATTTCTGCACAAAGGTTTTAATTTGCTCATTTTGCTTTTGAGTTATTTCCCGAGGTAACTGGCAGACACAGAATTGCTGCCTTCCCTTTCCAGGGATGTATCAGTCTGTCCTCGTTTTTTTTTTTTTTTTTCATGGAAATCTAGCTTTTACCACAGGGATGCCTTCATCCTGAAGGCTAAGGGGCAGTGTTTTCCTTTGGGAATTATGTTTTCAAGTTAACACCATGCTAAACTCTCTTTGGCCTTCATTCTAACACACTTAACATCTTACTCTTCTGAATATGGGAAGTTGTTTCATCCTTTTAGGAAAACATGCTGATAGTTTGCGCATGTGACAGTTGTTAAACACCTACTGTGTGTCAGGCAATATGCAAAGCTATAGTAATGAGCCATGAACATTGACAGAGTTCCTACTCTTTTGTGTGTGTGTGTGGGGGGGTGGAGTTTGAGACAGGGTTTCTCTGTGGCTTTGGAAGCTGTCCTGGAACTAGCTCTTGTAGACCAGGCTGGTCCCGAACTCACAGAGATCCTCCTGCCTTTGCCTCCTGAGTGCTGAGATTAAAGGCGTGCACCACCACTGCCTGGCTCAGAGTTCCTACTCTTGAAGAGCTGACAAGTGTATATAGGGAAAGAGACATGCAAACAAATAGTCTATACCAAGAAATACACCACACAATGTCGGGTTTATCTTCTGGCCAAGATTACAGTCAGAATGTTTGGGCTTGCCGACTGTGAAATTTGGGGTGTGTGATGGAGCATACAAAGTTTCTTTACATGTCTCTGACAAATGTTTTCCCTTTGAAAACATGAATGAGGGGACTGGTTAAGAGCACTGGCTGCTTTTCCAGAGGACCCAGGTTCAATCTCCAGCACTCACATACATGGCAGCTCACAACTGTCTATAACTCCCATTCCAGGGGGTCTGACATCCTCACATAGACATTCGTACAGTCAAAACACCAATGCACATAAGATAGAAACTAAATAAATCATTAAAAAAGAAAGAAAACATGAATAAGATTTGTTTTTTTCCTATTATAGCATTGTGAAGCTTCAATGACAATAACACTTTGCTTGCACAAGGTAGGTGCTCCAGAAATACTGCTATGATGGTGGTGACAGTCATGAAGAAGATGAGGATGCTGGTTATAGTGAACTGATATACTATGTGGCCCTCACCATGACTTGAAATGTCAGAAGATGGGATGGAAGAGAGCATATAAAATGAAACTGAGTTGCCAGGCAGTGGTGGAGCATGTCTTTAATCCCAGCATGCGGGAGGCAGAGACAGGTGGATCTCCATGAGTTCCAGGCCAGCCTGGTCTACATAGTGAGTGCCAGGGGAGGCTCCAAAGCTACACAGACAAACCCTGTCTCGAAGAAACAAACAAACAAACAAAAAAACCAAAAAGAAGAAGAAAAAGAAGAAGAAGAAGAAGAAGAAGAGAAGAAGAAGAAGAAGAAGAAGAAGAAGAAGAAGAAGAAGAAGAAGAAGAAGAAGAAGAAGAAGAAGAAAGAAAAAGAAAAGAAACTGATTCTGGGTAAACCATATTGATGAGGGTCCCGCAGCCTGGGTCTTTAATGTCACCCGCATCTGGACTACTCAACTGTTTGATGATGAGATGTGGTTTGGGGATTATCTGGTACAGTGATCAAAGAGCATGTGGACCTGACCACAAGCACCAGGGTCCTTACAGGGATCAGAAAATCTCCCGGGTCCATCTCACTCATCACAGCTCAGTTTTTGTCTCTTTTATGTACTTTGGTTTCACTCCACCCTTTGTGTTTTGTCTGGGGGAAAACAAAAAGTCTTTATCTCTAAAAGAATCCATTATCTGCTCTATCTTATAAAAAAGGAACATACCTGCATTTTTGAGATGTCAAGCATCTGGGCATGGGCTTTCTTACTCCCGTGGCACCTACAAATTAACCAACATTGCAAACTTAAGGCTGTATGGACCGTGTGTTCTGATGCATGCCGGCTCTGCATTTCAAACTCTGGCTTGAAAAGCACATCCACCCAGTAAAAATTACTCCATGATAGGCAAGTCCAAGACAAGCTTCAACTTTTCAAGGAAGATAAAAGAGGGAATTAAGTATTCAGTCATAACAACAAGCTGACTGAGTCTCAGGGAGAGAATGACACAGAGTATTGTCTCCCAAACTTAACTCCTGGGGTGTTGGCATCAGTTGAAGTTTCTAGGTCTTTCTAATTATAGATGTGCTGTGTAACATTGCTTCCACCTGCACTTGTAACAATATTCAACACTTAGCATTGTCAAAGACCTTCCCAGCTTGAAATAATTAATTCACACAATTCCAGCCACCTGGGACAGATAGTATTATTATCCAGGTTTTATAGATATAGAAAAACTTCAAAAGAGATTCCCTGAGGTCATACAGTGACTGGACCTGGGCCAGGAGTAGATTATAAAAGTGCTAGATTTTTTTAATTTCACTGGAAGATGACAGCCTTTCTCAGACTGTTTGGATTTGGAGGTAATTTGACTTCTTTTTCTTCGGCATGCTAAACAGATACCCTTTGTTGGGAACGAGTGCACTGCTGTGTTTCTGCTGTGGCTCTTGTCCCAGAAGGGATGATTATGTCCTCAGGAATTGCCACGAATGTCATAACACTTTGGGATGCCAGGTAATTTTGGAGCTCTTCAAGTTGGCTACCATATGCTAGCTATTTCATCTTTCTTGCTTTCCCCTTCATCATATCTCATTTAGTTGAGTGACATTTGAATTCAGATCTCTTTAACTGTAAAGTGAAACCTAAGACAGTCAACTAGGCACACAGTGTCTTTTCTTTTCTGCAGATCAAATAATTGAGGTTCCTAGGAACCAAATACATCTCAGTGAAGGTTCCTTATAGATAACACTAGACTTTTTATCATTTTTTTAAAAAAGATTTTCTGGGTGGTGGTAGCACACACCTTTTATCCCAGCATTCAGGAGGCAGAGGCAGAGACAGGTAAGTCTCTGAGTTCAAAAGCAGCCTGGTCTACAGAGTGAGTTCCAGTACAGCCCAGGGCTACATAGAGAAATCCTATCTCAACAAACAAACAAACAAACAAACAAAGGATTTAAAGATGGCTTACATAGCCGGGCGATGGTGGTGCTCACCTTTAATCCCAGCACTCAGGAAGCAGAGGCAGGTGGATCTCTGTGAATTCGAGGCCAACCTGGTCTCCAGAGTGAGTTCCAGGATAGGCTCCAAAGCTACACAGAGAAACCCTGTCTCAAAAAACCAAAAAAAAAAAAAAAAGATGGCTTATATTGTCCTAGTTATAAGAAAGTTACATTTCAAGCACTATTAAGTGGCTCACTGGAGGACAATCATAGTCCCCTTTTGACTATTGCCCTATTCTAGGGCTTGTACCTTGAAAGGCTTATGATTTCACTCATACAGAGCTGGCAAAAAAATCTCTTTTTAACATCCCCCTTTTTCAAAGCAAATAGGTTTTTATGTAGGCAATAATTGTGCAAAATAAAACAATGCCAAATTAAGTGTAATATTAACAAGAGTTCCATGTTGACTCAGAGACCAGTAGAAAGGACAATTTGGAAAACTCAGAATAGGAAAGGAATTTGGTGGGTATGATTAAGAACTTTTCAAAATGTGGCTCTTTTGAAATTGAGGTTGAAAAAGCATCTCTCTATTGTCTGGGCATGAGTCACTGAGTAGAAGTAGAGTGAGTAACTCGAAAGAACTAAGAACGAGAGGCTGCTTGATGTACTCTCAAGGCTAGTTTACATATATCAAGTTTAGGCCTGACTCACTTTGTCCTTAAACACTTCCCCCAAATAGATCTTCTCGCCTCAAAATATAAGGATCCTTGGTGTCATTCCTCCAAACACTGGTAAATCAGAGAAGCAGAGTAGTTCAAGAGTAACCCTTGATGACTCTGATGATGATAAATGTTCACATGATAAACTTGGGTCTATATAAAGGAGCAAAGCAGTGGAGAAGTCAGCCTGCAGACAGCTATAAGCTACACCCCTAATGCTTCATCAGTCAGTTGACTACCAGTTACCCCCACAAAGATGCTCAGGCAGTTGGTGAGTTCTCCAAACTCATTCCTTCAGTCAGAAAGCTTAGATTAGACTACCCGCCAAGAGGGCATGTGTGCCAACTGTTTCATAATTTAATAAAAAAAATTAATCCTTTGAGCTCAGTGAGCTCTCTAATCTTCATAGGAAAATATTCATCAAGCTCAAGTTAGGACAACACCCCATCTTTATTCCATCTTCACCATCATCCAAAACTTCCTGAAGGAATCTATTTAGAGACCAGAACTTTTCCATCCTGAATTCTGATGAGGCATAAAAAAAAAGAAGAAGAAGAAAGAAAGAAAGAAAGAAAGAAAGAAAGAAAGAGGGGTTGGAAGTTTTTTTGTGAAGTGTACAACACTTTGGCCATTTCTAGTTACTGTTTTCTTAGATCCATAAATAAAACCTGCTAAAACACTGACCAGTGTTCCATAAAGAATCCTTTGTGAGCCATAGAGCATTTTAAAATATTAGTATTTTCAAATAAATATTTATGTATTTTACTGGAAAAATATTTTGTTCGGCCAGGCTGGGTGATTTATTTCACCAAACCTCAAAAAACAAAAAAATAGACTTGAAAAGAGCTAGAAATTGAACATTAACAGTGCAACAATCCAGATGAATTAAACCCCCCAGGTATTGTTCGATTGTGTTCAACATTGCAGCTGTTAGCAAAGAACATGGAATAACCAAAGACCAATTAAGGAAGGCTGTGCTCCTCATCTAGTTTAAGGTCAGGCTCACTGCACTCCTGAAAGGCATGCTTGTTCCCAAAATAAATTCTCTTGTTCCAGACTGCTGGATGGCATGTCAACTGCCATGGCAGCAGAATTCCCGGACCGTTTCCAGTGTCAGGTTTCCTTGGAACAGGCTTGTGTGTGGCCTTGGTCTTCTAAAACCTTTTACTTTGCTGTAGTGGTGCTGCATGGTAACCTATCTGTGTGCTTGTATAAGACTTGCAATGATTGGCTGGAGGTGAGCAGAGCTAACATGCTTACTGAGCTATGGGGTTTAGTAAGCTCTCTTATGATGTTTATTGGGCTTCAGTCCTTCAGCTGGTTGGTTTAACTATAAGCAGCCTCTAGAAAGGAGATAGGTTTATTAATCTCTGTGAACTTGATATGTATGTTGGGGGTTTATGTTTGTGTTCATATGAGTGTGTGGATGTGTAGAGGCCAGAGACCAACATTGTATGTCTTCCTTGATCAACTTAAAACTTACTTTGAGACAGGGTCTATATTAGTTAGAGTTCTCTAAAAGAACAGAACTGACAGAAACATATGTAACATAAGCCAGAAGGAGTTGCTATAAAAGAATAAGAATATCTCTTTCATTTTTTCTCTTACAACAGATATCAAGCCATGTAAAACGATACAGAATCTCTGAAGAATGAATTACTATTGTGGTATCTCTTAGAATGGAGAAAAAGTCAACTGGGTAGAAAAAAATATAAAAATATTCAAAGACGGTAAAGCTGCCCCAAAATCAGCTAATCTGGTCTCAGAGTCCACTAACAGAAGTGTGGTACCTAGAAGCTGTAATAAGATGTAGGCAGTCACACTGTGAACTTAGCTATATGTAGAACATGGGCTTTGATTCAAAACCAACATTAAAGGCACATTAATAAACTCTGAGCTCATTCTGGAGACCATCCATTGGAGACCACTCCATTGGAGAAGATAAATGATATTTAATTTAGCTCAGCTAGAATATCCAGAGAAAACTCTAGGAAAAAATAGAGTTAGCAGTGAGCAAATAGATTTTTGTTTTTGTTTTTGCTGGAAGATGTGTTGGATTTAGTTCTAAGACTTCATGATTCAAATAAATAAATAGCCTAATGGGTGGCAGCTCCATGTTGCTAATTTTTATTAATGTGACTAAGATCCTCCCAAGAATCATGGCTATGGAAAAAGCAGAAGAAGCTGCTGCTTTGATGTTCATGGCAGAGTTTGCATAATTGAGCCTGAAGCTTTTTTTCCTTTGTGACCTTTGGGTCTCGGGTGTGCTGGGCTGGCCTCAAACTCAGTATGTAGTGGAAGATGGTCCTCAACTTCTGATCCTCTGGCTCCCACTTCCAAAGTCCTGGAATTTCAGGTGGTTGCCACCTGTTTATTCAGGTATGGGGGGTGGTCTAGCCTGGGCTTCCAGCAAGGCAAGCACTTTACCAATTGAGCTACAGCCCCATCTCAGGGCAGTAACTTTTGCAGAGTTCTGCAAATGCACATAAGAAAGCACTTGGTGGTTAGAATATTTGGTCATTTAATTCTTTCCAACTTTAGGCTTTATAATTTGGGGGTCCGATTTTAATATTTTGTGTTACTTCCAAAACAGCAATTAAAATAGATGTTCTGCCCTGACCATCAAGTGAACTCAAAGATCTTCAAAGAATCAGAAAGAGGGGGGAAGAAAGGCAAAAATGAGCATGTAGGTAATACCACTTTTGGTGAAACTGTTAACATGTTAGAACTGCTCTTTCAGCCAGAGTTCTCTGAAGTTACTTAATAGTTGACGAGATCCCTGGGCTAGTCCAGTGTGGGGGCTGCAGCTGCTAATGGCCATTACCTCATGACATTGTGGCATTTTTCACTCAGACACACTGATATACACACACATAATATATATGCATACATATATATGTATATATGCATATATGCATATATACATACACACATATTGCTAATGGCCACCAACTCATGACATAATGGATAACATCCATGGCGGTTCAATGGAATTCCCAGCTAATTAAGAAATGCAAACATTTTAGTAAGGGCTCATCAAGCACCCAAAAATAATTGAGAATAAGTAGATGAGTGTCCTTTTTATTTTCTTCTCTTAATTGTCTTATGAGCTAATTTAACTGTCTTATAATCAGTGAATCATTTACAAAGTGGCAGTTGTTTTCTTTTGCTTCTTTTAAAAATTAATCTTTTTAGTTAGCATACAAAATGAATAATTCCATTGTGGCATTTTTCATACATACACACACAGACAGACACAGACACACTGGCACACACATATAATATATGGGGAGGCACTGAGACAGGATCTCACTATGTAGCCTTGACTGGTCTGGAACTCACTATATACAGCAGACTGGCCTCAAATTCAGAGAGATTCTCTCTGCCTTTGCCTCTCCAGAGATGGAACTAAAGGCATGCACCATCACACTTGGCCCTATCATTATATCGTATTTGTCTGTCTCTAACTCTCCTCTCTCCTCTCCATCCTCCATACTACATCATTTCTTTCTGCATGAGTGTACCTGTTTGTGTGATGTATATATGTGGCTGTGGGCATGCAGGTGTGTTTGTGTGCATGCATGGACCCACTGGGAGTTGACATTTGGTGTTTTCTTTAGTCATTCTCCATCTTTCTTTTCTTCTCTCTCTAACCCTGGAGCTCACTACCTGGCTAGCCTGGCTGGATTCTCCTATCTCTTCATTTCTGGTGCTGGGTTACAGGCCCCTGGGTAAGCACATCTTTCTTTCTTTCTTTCTTTCTTTCTTTCTTTCTTTCTTTCTTTCTTTCTTTCTTTCTTTCTTCCTGTAGGTACTAAAAAAATCCAGACTCAGGTTCAGTCCTTATTTTAATCAAATCCAAATGCCTCAGGTTTGCACCAAAATCACTCTACTGCCTGAGCCATCTCCCCAGCCACTACCTATTTATCTTACTGGTCCCCTTCATTTCATAATAGCACCCTCTTTGCTTCCATGACCCCAAATTCCATTATTCTCTCTTGTTCTCCATATACTCCTTTAGACCTCATCATCCCATCTCTACTTCCATGACTCTTATACCTGTCACACACACACACACACACACACACACACACACCACAGTAGATTCTGTTGTTTTTTTCCTCAAATGACAGTCTAACATACTAAGGTATCTTCATAGTTACATAATGAGTATCAATAACAGTTTCTTAATTTTCTACCATGCAGAAAATTTTACTATTAATAAATAAATAAATACCAAGGTACAAACAAATCAAATATATTAATATAGTACAAAGTCTAGAGTTAAAATTGGCAGAGAAACTGCTTCAAAAAGAAGCCATTCTGGGAGGCAAAATGTACCAGGAAGTAATGCAGTGACACCACACTCCTGACACCTAAGGGTTTAACTAATCATGGTAGTATGTTTCTGTAGGCGAGCACTCTCAGACTGTAAACCTCCAAGAGGAAGAAGCCACAGTTGCTAATCTCTGTGCACATTGATCAATCATCTAAAAACATAAATACTAACACTGCCCAGGAAAGCTTTGTCATTCCTCTTGAGCCTGATCCATATTGGCAATAGCTTTGCCAGTTTCCCATAGGTCAGTTGGCCTAGGATATGGCTGTGCTATGTCAAAATATATTTTCACTCAGAACTTCACTTACATAGGGCTTACTCTGCCAGAATAAAATGAAGGAAACACCTCTTATCATCATCGTCTCTGGACCAAAGATGGATGAAGCCTCATGTGTCCACAGGCTCAAAGCATTCAGAAAATATATCCTGCATGTATCTGGTGTAAGCCATAGAGAACTAGGTGCAATCACTAAATTGATGTTCTACCATGGAAGTAAGCTAATCTGCAATAGATGCTGATGGTCATGATAATATAAGGCTCAGTCCTTTCCCAGGATCCTAAATATTTCTGTCCCTCTAATCTGGCATAACTAATGCTGAGTGATGGAAGAACTTATGAATACCCTCTACTAGGAGTTTGTCATGAGCTGGTCTTGCAGAAACCTTACCTTGCACAGAGCCTCTATGCAGAAATTTTAGCTGTTCCCTCTGCCCATGCAGCTGGAAATGTCCTTGAACCTGAGGGGTAGGATTTGACTGAATGCTGTTTATCAGTTGCATTGTGTTCCAGTTTATTTTACAGAATGCAGAATGAGGTACACTGCACTGGCATCTTGTTAACACATATGGAGATTTCAATGCACACATATACATACATGTGGTGATATATTTTTTATGATTTATTAAAGCTTGCCTGAGGATTCAGAAAGCAAAGTCAGCCTCAAGCTATAGAGATCAGGCAGTAGTGGTACACACCTTTAATTCCAGGACTCAGGATTAAGAGGCAGACGGATCTCTATTAGTTTAAGGGTTAAGGCTTACACAAGAGTGAAGAGTAACAGAGCTCTTACCTTTGATCCCAGCAATTGGGCTCACACACCTTTAATCCCAGCATAAGAGAGGTATATAAGACAGGAGAAAGGTCTCAGAGCTGGCATTCATTCTCTAGCCACATTTAGGATAGGAAGACATTGAAGTTTCAAGATTCTCCAGCCATGTTGAGAGGCAGAAGTCTGAGGTTTGGTGGAGCCAGGATCGCCTTCCAGTCTGAGGTAGAGTAAGAGCTAGTGACCAGCTGTTTTGCTTTTCTGATCTTCATCTTGAAGTTTGAACCCCAATATCAGTCTCTGTGTCTATTATTTTTCGTCACACACACACACACACACACACACACACACACACACACACGGTTGTTTTTCTGCTTCCAAGTATGCTTCTATGTGGCAGGTCACATTGCAGGCTCTTGTTACCACAGAAAGAGCCACGGCTGCCACACCTCCCCTGCCAAGAAACTGTGAGCCAAAATAATGATTCTTCCCTGAAAAATTTTCTTGTTTATTGCTGCTTTATTTAGTATAGCAAAAAATTGGAATCAATGTCGCTCAACAGATGAATAGATAATACACACACACACAAACATGTTTATATATACTATTTGGCTTTAAAGAAAATGAAGTTAAAAATTCTCAGGAAATAGATAAACAATATTCTCTCCCATATGCATAATCTAACCAATGATATACACAAATATGTAAACAGGTGTACATGGGAGGTGCAATATACTTTGAAGAAAAGAAAACAAGAAAAGCTAAGTAGATGTGTGAAATAAAGTACTGAGCACAGGTAACAGATGCAGATTATGAAAGAGGATATAAAGCTAATTGCTTTTTTTTTATTTTTTTCATTTTTTTTTGTTTTGGTTTTTTGAGACAGGGTTTCTCTGTGTAGCTTTGGAGCCCATCCTGGCACTTGCTCTGGAGACCAGGCTGGCCTCGAATTCACAGAGATCCGCCTGCCTCTGCCTCCCGAGTGCTGGGATTAAAGGCGTGTGCCACCAATGCCCAGCCTCTAGTCCTAATTCTGTCATACATTTTTGCATTGTTTTGGTGGATAAGTGCCCAAAATATATTCAACACTGAAAGTGTAAAATTTCATGTGAAGTTCACAGCTTCCTTCCCAAATGACTATTCTAACTGTATAGAAGTTCATTTAGTTGTAGAGACCTTAGGTCTAGCTAATTTGGGTGCCTGATATTTTTATTCACTTGCAAATTTTTAAATAATAAAGTTTATAAAATAATTTTTCTTTAAAATATTCATCTAATATTTTATTCTGTATTTTAATATTTATTTAAAAATTTCATATGTGTACACAATGTATCTTGATCATATCCACCCCTCTCTTCCAACTGCCCTGGGGCCTTCCCAACACATCTTTCTCCCAACTTCAATGAAATTTCAGTTTCTAAAAGTTTATTAATTATAGTCCTGTGGGATGTACCATAATCAAACCCCACCTAGAACCACTGCAACCACAGACAAATCAAAGTTGAAAGTAAATATTCCAGCTGTCTGCCTATTAATTCAAGTCCAACTGCCTAGTCTGTATTACATTATGAACAGACAGAGTTGAGCATCAGAAAGTAGGAGAAGTGGCCCACAGGGAAATCTGAGGAACATCTAATGCCTCAGAGAGTCTTAAGTATATGTCATTTATTGAAACAACTTGTAGTTTAGAATGTGGAAAAAACATAAAATCTGACAGAAGCCCTAAATAAGAATCAAAGGGGTTGTGGTCAGTAGACATGCTGGGTAGGAGTGGCAGGGGTGGGGGAGGATGGTTCCATGCCCATTTCCTCCAGGGTCTGACTCACAAATTTAAAGCCACCAGAGGCAAGTATTTCTTAAGAGACAGAGTATTCAGTATATAAAACTTATTAATTATGCTCCCAAATGTTCCACTGAGTATCTGTGGCACATGAGCCATGAGTAAAGTATAGTTAGTTTTGCCATGTCATTTCCTCATTTAGCAAAGTCAGGGGGCTCCCTCTGCCTGGACTAATGCTCAGTACTTCTCATTGTTTTTAACCAAACCAAATTTGCAATCATTTACCATAGAAATATGTGTTTCGCAGTATTAATTAGAAAGATTGGCTTTGCTGCTTGTTTTTATTGAGGTATAACACACACAAATAAAATGCATAAATTGCACCTGTATACCTGAATATGTTTTTATTTGTACCTACTTGTCTAAACAAAATACAGAATATTCCAGCATCTTAAAGGTTCTGTCATACTGTTACCCAGGGGGCTATTGCTCTGGCTAACTTTGGAGGGATTTCATCAAGGTTATGTCTGTTTCTATAAATGGCAAAAATAAAGGATGAATGGATAGGTAGGTAGATAGATAGATGATGAATAGAATCATCTATTTAGCTCTTGATGTAACTATATACAGATCTAAAAATTCAACAAAGTAATGAAATTATTTTAAAATATTGTGTAGCACAAAACACATACAGACTACTTTGTTATTGTCTCCAGACAATATGGAGTTAACGAGTGTTTACATGACGTTAACATTCTATTACATATAGTAATTTAGAGGTGGCAGAAGTACACAGGAAGACGTAGGGTAGAAATGGGGGGTCTGCTTGAATTCTACTGCTAAACCTTTTCTCTGTAAGATCCATATACTTTGTTACATGGAACCCTGCAGGTGTCCATTCCTCGTCATTCGTTTACAGCATATTTCATGGCCTGAATACACCTCAACGTATTTAACTCTTTTATCTGTTTTATTTTTGTATTCCTAAGAATTAAACTCAAGGTCTCAGCACCTGCTATGAAAGTGCCATACTACTGAGGTACATTTCCAGCTAATTGACTACTTTTGATATCCATTCGGGTTGTTTCCAGTTTTGTTTTTATCATGAATATGACTGCTTTGAATATTTTGGGAACATTCTTCTGCCTGCTTTTTGATGGATGAAAGCATCATTTTTGCATATGAACTTGGGTCCCAGAATAGATATATACGTGGCTTTAGTAAACCTTGACAAACAGGTTTTCAGTGTGTTTAACATAATATGTAACCCCATTGGCAATATATAAGAATGCTAGTTACTGTACACACTACCAAGTTTGTTTCATTTGGATTCTTTGTTTGCTTGTTTTTGTTTTGTCTTTTGAAACAAGCTGTTGTGAAACTCACTATATAGGCCAGGCTGACCTCAAACTCATAGAGCTCTACCAGCCTCTGCTTTCAAGTGCTGAGGTTAAAGGTCTCATGATGTCCTCTGTTGTTTGAAATCACTTTGTTGTGTAGGCTGTCCTTGAACACCTGGCCCTCCTGCCTCCATTTACCAAGTGTGAGGATATCAGACACACACCTTCATAACTAGGTAAGGCCCCTCCTTAAATCTACACCAGTATTCTTATGTTTTTAATTCACCATCTGGATATTGTAAATTGTTTACTAACACTGATGGATCTAAATTTGAGTAAAAGCTAGTGAGAAATAAATACAAGGAATATCAAATTTGTTCAAAACCTCCTACACAATTCAGCCCTGGGACAGACATTTAAATGATCACCCATCAAGAAGAAAATTTGATTTTTCAGATCTAGAGTCAAAGCATGCTGGTGGCAGAGCAGCATATTATACTCGGGAGTATTCATAATAAATAGTGGAGATGGCATGGTGTCAGCTTACTGACCTTCTGGGAGGCAGTGTGAACGATCATTGAGATGCTATCTTCAGATCACACTACATTTCAGAGTTCAACTTTGGCTTATGTTTCTTACGTCATGGTGGTTCCTAGTTGATCATGCATTTTTATTTCTGCTCTGGGATCTGGAATTCTTTCTCTGCATAGTCTTGGCTGTCCTGGAACTAGCTCTGTAGTTCTAGGCTGGCCTTAAACTCACAGAGACCCACCTGCCTCTGCCTACCAAGTGTTAGGATTAAAGGCGTGGGCTGTCATCACCATCTCTGCCACCACCACTGGGCAGAATTTGAACTCCCTTCCTTCCTTCCTTCCTTCCTTCCTTCCTTCCTTCCTTCCTTCCTTTCTTTCTTCCTTCCTTCTTTCTTTCCTTTCTTCTTCTCTCATACATTGCATCCCAACTAAAATTTCCCTTCCCTCCACTCTATCCAGGCCCTCTCTCCCAGATTCATTCCTCTTCCATTTCCCTTCAAAAAAAAGGAGCCGGCCAGGAATATCAACCAAACAAAATTCTTGATGGAGCTGTATAGATGGATTGTGCTGTCCCTCCTGCCAGCTCCCTAATCATGGCATGAAGACTTATTATTAAGTATAAAAGCCCAGCCTATAGCTTAGGCTTGTTTCTAACTCTTGTAACTTAAATTAACCCATTTCTATTAATTTACTTTCTGCCTCGTGGCTTTATTACCTTTACTCTGCCCAGGTTGCTTTCCTGCTTTCTCTGTGTCTGGCTGGTGACTCCTCAAGACTCCACCTCCCCTCACCCCCCAGCATCCTCTCTGCCTTGGATATTCTTACCTAGCTATTGGCCATTCAGCTTTTTATTAAACCAAACTTCATAGTGTATGAAAAGATTATTCCACAACAGACCTATGATTGTTTGTTGCTGTAACTATTATGACATAGTTTTTAAATTTTTTGATCTCCAAACCACCACCACCACTGCAGGGAGACACTGTAGCCCTGCCTCCTAGTAGCCCCTACAGGTGTGCCTGGCCACGCCCATAAGGGCGTGGTCAGGGGAGGTCGAAGATGAAGCGGGGCAATTCTTAAGAGGCTACCAACAGGTGGAGGCCCCTTCTCTCTGGCCACGCTAGCTTGTGGCCTCTGGGTACGCTCTGACTTGCCTTTGGGCTGGTGTTTACCTGAATAAAGAAATCTTAGCATTATGGCCTACGGATCATCTTTGAGCACACAATACACCACCAGCAGCAGCAGCACATGAGAACCTTTTTGACATAATTCTTAGCCTCTGCCCCCCAGACTTTCTGAGCCAGAAAACCTGGTCAGCAAAGTCAGCCAGTCATTTTAAATGTATCTCCATTAATTGTGATGCAAGCTCAAGATTGGAAAGATTATCCCAGAGAAGGGTTATTGCTTGGCACTGGAAGTATGTTGACTTAGTTATCAGTGATGTGAACTTTGAACCTCAGAAAGTATACTGAAGATAACCATTATATTTGAGAGGGATTGATTTGTTTGTCTGTTTGCTGTAGTATGGCAATCCACTCCTACAATTTAAATTAAAAGAATGCAAATGATTATACAACCCCCCTCCAAAAAAAAAAACAAAAAACAAAAAAAATCCTCCCTCCTTTGTCTTACATCCCAAAGACAACCAGTTTCCCATTCATCCTTCCAGGGTTATTTTGTAAGTTATTTGTTTATTAATTAATTAATTTAGTGTGTGTGTGTGTGTGTGAGCATGCAGGTGCAAACACATATGCTCTCCTGCAAGTGGAGGTCAGCAGACAACTTGAAGGACACAGTTTTTTCCCTCTACGATGTGGGCCCTGGGGATTGAACTTGGGCTGTTAGGTTTGGCAGCAAGTGCCTTTACCTGCTAAACTGTCTTGCTAGCCCCCAGGGTTATTTCATGCATCTAGCCCCAAAAGCATGTACTCTTATTACAGTGTAGGCTATGCCCTTTCCAAAGGTAGCCACCCTTAATTAGATTGAAATACATACGGCTGCCATATTTAGTTTTGTGGTGTTTTCTGTGTTTTGTAAAGGAGATTGCTTTCTAGAAACTTCTTAGAGATCTATTTTTACATTTAAGCTCTTTGATTAAACAAATCTTAATACTGTGTATTATGCATTTTAGCTTGGTTTCAGATTTCATTGAATAATCTAATATATAGAACTGTCATCACCTGGCATTATAGCCCCTACATTAGCAAGCTCAGAGTGCCAGGGATATCACACTTCTTTCATATAGAACGGGTTTAGTTTTCAAACTAAGATTTGAACCATGTGGTAGTAATCCAATAGTGGTGAGACTTACCCTTAATTATGCTTTAGCCACTTGCTTCCAGCCTTCTACAAAGAGTTGTATTGAAACTCATTTTGGAGTTTGCTTGTTCTTTCCTGAATCTGGCATAGTGCCAAAGAAGTTTTCACTAAAAACATACCTTCATTATTTCCTTCTGTCTCCTGTTAGCAACATTACCATTCTGACACTTGGTTTCTGCAAGCAATTATCTTGTTTCTCCAAGACTCCCTTTAACATCCTTTAAAGGAGCTGAAGTGTTTTAAATGGCCCTTTAGTCTGAAGCAAAATGTTCCCAGCTATTTCAAAACATAAACCAAGTTATTCCAAGGGACTTATCTTTTTAAAGTAAACCTGCAGAAGTGATTCTAGTTCCCCTAACTTAGAAAGAGCTTAAGGCACCATGGTATTCTGTTTCTTTGGCGGGGGGGGGGGGGGGCGACTCTTTTAGCTGGACTTACTGCTTCAGATGATGGTTAGTTTTAGTACCTTTATCTTTGTGGTATATACTTTTTCTTCTAGACTTCAAAATAACTAATCCTAATGTTCATCTGTCCATTTCCTACCTCTATCTTGAGGTTCCCCAATGTGATTAAAACTCCTCTTATCATTTAATGAAAGCTAGCTCCTATTTATATGTATTTTACTTTAGGGTGACATATCCCCTCCTGAAGAAAACCGGACTATTGTTATTTTGGGGGCTAGGGAGCCCCATCATTCTGAATTCTTCAGTCTAACACTCCCAACTGAGCTATTTCGGCACTGTCTGAATTCTTTGTTTGTTTGTTTGTTTGCTTGTTTGTTTGTTTTTCAAGACAGAGTTTCTCTGTGTAACAGCCCTAGCTGTCCCAGGACTAGCTCTGTAGACCAGGCTGGCCTCAAATTCACAGAGATCCAACTGTCTCTGCCACAAGAGTGCAGGGATCAAAGGTGTGCACTACCACCACTCAGGCCATCCTTCTGAATTCTTACAAGCGGATCTGCATAGCCTGTGCTCTATTCTGTCTCCAAACACTGTCTTCATATGTATATAATTTGTGACAATTTTCTCTTTTAGTTGGTTTTCTTGTTGCTACTGGCAAATATCTGACTTGAAGCAGCTGGCTTACAGTTCCAGTTGGGCACTATCCATGGCAGGGGTGGGGCGGGGAGGCACGGTGGTGGAAACACTACTGCTTCTTCTAGGTGGAGCAGGGAGAGTCAGAGATGAATGTTGGTGATCAGCCATCTTTTTCTATTTCCTTTATAATCCAGTCTCTAGCCCATGGGATAGGTATCACTTGCTCTCAGTAGGGTGCTCCTTCCTCACTTGAGCTTCTCTGGAAATATCTGCAGAGGGACAGCCAGTAGTGTGTCTCCTAGGTGATTTTAAATTCTGTTAATCAACAATGAGGATTAACCACTATCTTCCTTCTTTCCTTCCTTCCTTCCTTCCTTCCTTCCTTCCTTCCTTCCTTCCTTCCTTCTTTCATTCTGGTGCTGGGAATCAAAACCTGGACTTCTTACGTGCTAGGCAAGGACTCTACCACAGATCTCTAAACCTCCACTCTACTACCCAGTTTCTTTAAAGGCAGACAGTTTATCTCAGTGTTGCTGTGTCTTAAGCATGACTTAAAAGTTAACTGTCTGACTTGTACAATGAAAGAATTATACTACATTGACCTAAAAGGGAAACTAGATCATTCAATGGATACTTGATTGGGTAGTCTAGTTATCATAGGTACAATCCTATTAATATCTTTTGTTTTTTTGAAACAGGGTTTCTCTGTAGCTTTGGAGGCTGTCCTGGAACTCACTCTGTAGGCCAGTCTGGCCTCCTATTAATATCTTATTAACATGAGATACAGTCACTCTAGTATTAAGTAAACACTAAGTATGCAATATCAAATAAATACAACAGCCTGGAATGCATATTTAAACTTTAAAGATGAACCACATTACAATTATAAAAAAATGGAACATGAATTTTGAAAAAAAACAGCATGGAAGTTATCAGACAGGTAGGAACTGTTACAGGCTATCTAGATTTCAGGCATTGGGGAACTGCACAAATGAGTGGATTTCACCACCCTCCAGTTGGTGCTATATCTGTTGAAGGGGCTGAAAAGTTTGAGTGGATCAGCCCACCTCCCATGTTAACTCAATTTGCAGTGACACACAGCCTGACACTAACTGCAAACATTAGGACTATCAGCAAAACAGAGAAAGGTGTTGCCCTCAGAGAGCTGTCCATAAGTAAAAGAGCAGAGTCATGAAATTAATAGGCAGTATGCAGACATTTAGAAATCACTCTACTCTGTTGGTTAGCCCAGTAGAACAATCTAAATAACAGACACACAAATTGTTATTGCAGTCTTCTAGAAAATACCCCCAGAGAATCTGTTCTGATTCTGCCACAGAAGATCTTTAACATGTTTGCCCTGCATTTTACATTTCAGAATTTCCCTTAGCAGCTACTTATTGTTAACTGCTTTTCACAACCTTCTGACTGACTCCAGGTCTCAGAGCTCTTAGCTCTTTCACTTCTTACTCTGTTCCCTTGCTTTTACCTAATTTTATTTGCTTTTAAATTCTTCAGTTGGATTTTTCTGTCTGGTTTTGTTTTGTTTTTGTAACAAGCTCCCTCCACTGCTACCCCACTCACAGCTATAAACTTCACTCTTAGAACTTCTTTTATTATATACTCAGTGGGAGTAGAGGTGTCTAGGGTTCCCATTTTATTTGATTGTGGAAGTATGTGAGAGACAGACAGACAGACAGACAGACAGACAGACAGACAGACAGACAGAAAAAGAGAGAGAGAGAGAGAGAGAGAGAGAGAGAGAGAGAGAGAGAAAGAGACAGAGAGAAAGGGATTACTTTGCCAAGTAGAAGTGTGTGTGCATAACCCAAACCAAGTAGAGTCCCAGTTACTAAACCATACCCTATGCTCAATTTTGTGACTCACATATAACAGCAGACTTCAATCCCAAACCAGTTAGAACAGTCAAAGAAAGTCTGAAGACCAACGCCCAGCACATGAAGATCTTCTTAAGAAAGGATGTCCTGGTGGGTTATCTATAGTCCTGTTCAGAGAGGGGAAAACAAGTGAAGTAACAATGATGAATTAGCAACAATAAATAAACTGCCAATATCAATAGAAAAGAAAGGGGCAAAAATAATGGAGGTAAACTATAATATGAATATTATTAATGATATGATTAATAAATATAAGATAATAAAAAGGAGGCATAAGAAGGGAAAAAGCAAAATGTCTAAAATGAAAGAAAGGAACAAACAAAAGAGAAATGAGAAATGAAGTAATTGAGAATGGGAAAGGAGAAAAGAGGTAACTGTTTAACTAAAGAATAAAAGTAATTATATAAAAGTACATAAGACAAATGTGAGTAAAGAAATCCTCCTGGCAGTTCTATTGAACTGAAAAAGCTTCCTACCCTGTCATTTGGTACTAGATTTTGCCAAGTGTGTTGGGGAGGAAGTGGGTCAAAGCTGAAACGTGCTGCAATTTCTCTCTTACCTCCCAGCAAACAGGTCGGTGCTGTATGTTGGCTGAGTCTTGCCTGTGTTCTGCCAGGTGGGTTAAGGGTATTTTGCTTTATTGACTGCAGAAACTTCTTACATTCACTCCAGAATGGTCTGGGTGATATGTGGGCCAGGGGGGTACTCATGCACTCCAGAAGTTCTCTTTCTTTGTGCCTAGAGGGTTTGGTAAAATTTGCAGCCACCATGTCGTTCAATGAGTTTTGGCTGTACGCAGATGAGACAAAAAAAAAAAAGACTTCAGGGGCCCTGGTAATCAGAATCCATCACATGACAAATGGCTTCACCAGAGAGTGACTCAGAGAGAGGAGGGAAGCAAACAGATCACTGAATCCTGTATTTTAGGATAAGAGTTATGGTAAATGAGCAATCCATGGGCCTTAGTCTACTGCTCTCAGCCACCACTCCTGTCCTAACCCCCTTACAATTGGTCTCCCTCTTCAGCATAAATGTGACAGGGCCACTACCACTGTGCCCTTCTTACTTATGTTCCTCCTTTTTTAATTCCTCAGTGAGTTTGTGACAGACTTCCTCTCTTGGTCTTTGATGTGGCTGTCTGCTCCCCCTACTGAAATCGTTGGAGTGGGATGTCCTCAGGGACTCTGAATTGTGACCCTTTAACACAGTTCTTTGTGTTGTGGTGACCCCCAACCATAAAATAATTTTTGTCGTTACTTCATAACTGTAATTTTGGGATGGAATCATAGTGTTAATACCTGTGTTTTGTGAAGGTCCTAGGTGACCTCTGTGTAAGGGTTGTTGGACTGTCGAGGGGGTTGATTCCTACAGGTTGAGAACAGTTGTCTTAGTTGGTTCAAGGTCCTTTCAAGATGATTAAGATTACTCACTAGCCGGGCATTGGTGGCACACGCCTTTAATCCCAGCACTCGGGAGGCAGAGGCAGGTGGATCTCTGTGAGTTTGAGTCCAGCCTAGTCTACAAGAGCTAGTTCCAGGACAGCCTCCAAAGCCACAGAGAAACCCTTTCTCAAAAAACAAAAAAACAAAACAACAACAACAAAAAAAGATTACTCATTCATTTCCATTTCTGTTTTGGTTTGTTTGTTTTTCTCCTGTTTTTTTTTTTGTTTGTTTGTTTATTTGTTTTTGAGACAGGGTCTTACTATGTAGCCCTGGCTGGTCTGGAACTCACCGAGATTCTCCTATCTCTGCCTCCTGAGTGTGGGATTAAAGTCAAGCACCTACCTTCCCCGATAATTTTGTGCTTCTCACCACACTGGCTCAGACTTTTGTACCCTGTAGTAAATAAATAGCCAAGGGAACAATTTACAAAGAGGAAAGGTTTATTTTAACTCATAGGTTTGGAGGCCTCAATCCATGTCTCACATATCTTGTTCCAGCAAAGCTGCTCACCTCATGGCAAACGAGGTAGGGAGCAAGGTGGGGAGGAAGGGTCCCAGAGCAAACTACCAGGGACATAATTCCTCCAACTGTGCCTACCTCTGAAAGTTTCTACCACCTTTTATTAATGCCATCAACTTGTGAATCATTGATAGGTTACCTCATAGGTAAAGCCTGAGCTCTCACAAGCAACCAATAGCTCATCACATCAAGGCCAAGCCTTTAGCACATGAGCCTTTTGGAGAACACTCCATTCTCAAACCTCAACTTCGACAAATAGGACTCAAAGCTTCTTTCTTCTGAGTACATTCCTTAGTTCCATTTCTTGTCTTTATAATCCACTTCAGACTTCCAGAAGAATAGAAACTGTAGGTGACTGCATCCATTTGTCTTGGTGTCAGTCCTTTCTCCATGTAACACTGCAGGTCTCTTCACTGGGCTGACTCTATTTTATTCCTCAGTAGCTGGGTTTTTATTCTAAGTCCATCTACTGAAATTATCATATGGATTTTGTTTTGTTTTGTTTTGTTTTGTTTTTCAAGACAGGGTTTCTCTGTGTAGCTTTGGAGCCTATCCTGGCACTTGCTCTGGAGACCAGGCTGGCCTTGAACTCACAGAGATCTGTCTGCCTCTGCCTCCTGAGTGCTGGAATTAAAGGCATGTACCACCAATGCCCGGCTCACATGGATTTTTTTTTTTGTTTTCTCCATATGGTAAATCATGTGAGCTGATTTTTCAGTCTAGATCATTTGCATTCTCAGGAGAAATCCTATTTACCAATATGGACTTTAATGTGTTTCTAAGTCAATTGATGAATACTGATGCTCAGAAAATAATACTTAAAATATCCAAAGTGTAACAGCTTTTTTTCTCTTTATTTTTATTTCTTATTTAGGTTTGCTGAGTTTCTCAGATATGGGTATGCATGTTTTGGAGAAATTTTGGTGATTGTTTTTCCAAAAAAGTTTCTATTTCTTGGACTCTAAGAATGCCTGTTTTAATCTATCTGACTCTGTTCCAAAGGTCCTTGAAATTTTACTCTTTCCATTTTACTGTCTTCTATGCTCTTCAGATTGGGTTTCTGTTTATTGTTTCTCAAATCCACTGACTTTCTCAGGCTGTTCCTACTTTCCTATTAAACCCTCTTAAAAACTTTCATTTCTTGTAATTTTGCATTCCATGTTTGCATTTGGTTCTATTTTCTTTCTGTATTCAAAATATCATTTCAATTCTTAAATATGTTTATAGAACATCTGCTTTCAGATATGTTTCTTTTAGTTTCAACATCTGGCACTTATTTAGGCTAGTTTCCAATAAGGGAATTGCCTTGGCTTTGGGTCCAGAGATGTGTAGCCTCTTTGTCTGAATACACTGGGATTCCAGATCGTGTACCTCACAAGTGATGATGTCCTCTAAAGACTTCTGACTACTCCATACTTCTCTGCCTAGTTTTTGCCCTACTAGACAGTCTGGCTTCATTCAAACTATAAACTGTCTAGCTATTGTCTGAAATTTCTATTGGGTTTTTTTTTCAGCCTTTTAGTTGGGCTTCTTGGAGACTCACCCACACCCCTTCACACAGTGGGGACGGGGAACCCTCAGACAGAGGTTTGTGGAAATGAGGGGCATTTCCACACACACAGGTCTCAAGGCTCCCATCCTATGACTCTTTTTCCTGGGATTTCTCCCCCCAAATCCAGCCATTTTAGCAATCTAAAATGGCATTTTCTACTCCAATTAGGATTGTGTTTTCCTGCCAGAGTTGGAGTTCCTTGTTCCCCAGGGTTGGGTAGTCTCCTCGGTTGAGAGACCATGCATAGGTTCTTTCAAGTATTGATTCCCTTCCAGTTCCTGCCTGCTTTTGGTCACTCTCCAGTGCCCTCAAATAGATGCTGTTTGTATTCTTCTGATAGTGGACAGTTGTTTTCTGCAGGGGTTTAGTCTAATACTTACTACTTTTCACTATCAAAAGGGAAACTCCAGGTGACCACACTCTGAAGTTCTCTGTTGTATTGAGTGCAATTGATTAAGTACTGGAAATATGGTTTGTTTCATTGGTGAATGACAATCGAGTTTTCTAATCAATGGCTTTTATTTGGTCAGAGAGGGGGCTTGTCTGCAAACTTGGATAACTACATAGAAATAATTTGAAGTACTGTGACATTCTTTTTGTTTGTTTCTTTTGAGACAGGGTTTCTGTATGTGGCCCTGGCTGTCCTAGAGTTTACTACGTAGACCAGGCTGATCATAAACTCACAGAGATCCTCTGCCTCCTGAGTGCTGGGATTGAAGGTGAGGGCCACCATGTCTAGTTTGACTGTGACATTCTTGTGTGATTAACCAGGAGAAAGTTCATCAAGGACAATGTTCTTCATTCAAATAATTTGTTGAATCTCTTAAAGGAAATGTAGCAACCAAGGAAAATGAAGGCTGTTTTAAAGTTAAATGCTATTTCAGATTACAACCCTAGTAAGAAAATGTGTATGGTGTCTAAATAACATAACAAACTAACAATAAAGTAGAACTCTGTGTGTGTGTGTGTGTGTGTGTGTGTGTGTGTGTGTGTGTGTGTGTGTGTGTGTGTATACAGGTCTTGTTATATAACCCAGACTGGCTTCCAGTTCACAATCCTCCTGCCTTAGCCTCCTGGATGCTGGGATTACAGTTTGTGTGACATTATACCCAGGAAGAAAATACATCATACAAAATTTAAACAATTATTTCTTAGCACTTTTAGGGCAGAAATTGCATTTTATACTTTACATAGTGGATTGCTTAGAGTATCATCACATGGTGAAGGAGCATGTAGGGAGAGATAAAATCAGCTTAGCAAATAGTTTGTTATAGTAAGTAAATACATATCACACATTACAATACATTTTCCAGAACAATAATTAGCCCCTCTTGAATATTCACCCCATCAAATATATAACTAATTTGCCTCAGATTGCAGGGTACAATGTTCTTCTTAAAAATGCTTAATGAAAGGTAAGATATATCAGATGCTTGCACCAAAGATGGCTTGCTCTTAAGGGCTGGAGATGGCTCAGCAGAGAGCATTTATTGTTCTTCAAGAGTATCTGGGTTTGATACTCCCAGCACCCACATGGGAGCTCACAACCGTCTGTAATTCCAGTTCCAGAGTATCTAATGCTCTCTCCTGGACTCCAAAGATACCAGGCACACATGTAGTGCACAGAAATACATGCTGGAAAAACACTCATATGCATAAAAATTTGAAAAACAAACAAAAAGAAAAAAGGGGAGAGCCAAATCTGTGATAATTTCCTTGAGGTGACACCAAGGTTCCCTGGAGAGTCTGCCAATCACAGCCTTGGGTTTAAAACACTTGTAATAAATCTTGTCAAAGATATTTATTATTATTAAATAAAATGATCCAGTTCCTTCCCCATCATAGGACGAAAGTGCTGGTACCTTTAGCTTCAGGCTACTCTGGTGACACCACTCATTAGCTGAATTATAGACCTTTCTTTAAAGGCAATTAAAACCATGTCTGGTAAAAGCACTTGAGGATTCCTTGTTTTAATATTCTTCTAAATAAATGTGATAGTTGTGAACACGAGTTACCTGAGGCCCTTGTTGATAACGATAGCACAGAGCCGGTTTAAAAACAAAACAAAACAAAACAAAAAAACCACTCTGATCTATGTTCTAATATCCTTCGACAGAAACATGAAGGAAGTCTTGCTAGTCGTGCAGTAAATGTGTGTTATTGAAAGCACACTTCTAAAAGCTTCTTCTAAAGACAGCCCAGGAATCAATACAAAACAGTAAAGTGGCTGCTTTGTTTGTCTTCCAAACAGCAATGTAGACAATAAATATTTAATGGCGGACACACCAATATGCTGAATGTAAGGAATAATGGCCTGCAGAGTAACTGGGTGGATTTGGTTACATCAGAGGATCAAGTGAATTACAATTAGTCTAATGATGAAAGCTTTTAAGTCTTTGCTTCAAGACCGTTGTCCTGGGCTTGTCATAAATCCCACGTGCATGGCCCACAGGACTGTCATGTATGCACACATCACATACTCGTTGTCACACTGGATCCATGAGGCCAAGATCGGATTTAACTGGATTTTCCCTGCCTTGTCATTTTTACTTGGACATAGAAGGCATGCTGGTAGTCCTTGGGGTTTTATGTGGCTTTTTATGCATGGAGTTTTTGGAATGGGAGTTAAGAAGCAATCAGGTCAGGCATTAACAAAGGAGCCTGACCAGTCAGACTAACTTGAAACAGTTGACCTAAAGAAGATTTGGAGTTACTCTAACTGGAAAAATATTCTCCTTTACCATCAATAGATTAGTCAGTCATTTTCTGAAATGAAATGGCCACTCTTTCTATTCCTTGAGAGTGTTTTCCCCTAAGAGCCTCTAACAAACAAACAAACAAACAAAAAAACGCAAAACAACAACAGTAACCAAAAACCAATTATTTATTTTTTTTATTGAGGTATGTACACTGGTGTATGGATATCAGGGGACAGCCTTGTGGATTGGTTCTTGCCTTCTGAGAACTGACCTCGGGTTGTTAGGTTTGGCAGCAAGTACCTTTACTGCCTGAGCCATCTCACAGGCCCAAGAGTACTAACTCTTTTATGAGAGGATGCAATTTTGTTTGTCTTAGTATTGTTGAGGTCCAGTGTGTGTGTGTGTGTGTGTGTGTGTGTGTGTGTGATGCTGAGTATGGAAATGAGAA
Organism: Cricetulus griseus; assembly: GCF_003668045.3. Taxonomy (NCBI): domain Eukaryota; kingdom Metazoa; phylum Chordata; class Mammalia; order Rodentia; family Cricetidae; genus Cricetulus; species Cricetulus griseus. The sequence continues at coordinate 44,678,131 of NW_023276807.1, forward strand.
AAGATGACAGGGATTGTGTGTGTGTTTGTGCACGAATGTGTGTGTGTCTGTGCAGGTGACTGTGAAAGGCTGTCTTTTAAATCTAGATCATGCTTACTGTAACCTAATTTGCTTTCTTTTTTTTTTTTTTTTTTTTTTTTTTGTGTGGTGTGTGTGTGTGTGTGTGTGTGTGTGTGTGTGTGTATGCAATGTGCATGTGTTCGCATGCTAGTGTGATTGCCTATGCATGTACACATGGAGGCCAGAGACTGATGTGGAACTGTCTTCCTCTATTACACTCTACCTTATTGTTTTTAAACAGGATCTCTCACAAACTGGAGCTCACTAATTGGCTGGGCTGGCTAGCCAATGAGCTTCAGGAATCTGTCTGACTCCATTCCCCAGTGCCTAGATTATAGGCATGCAGCCCATGCTTAGTTTTTACTTGAGTAACAGGAATCCAAACTCACCCAGCCTCCTAAAGACACACACACACACACACACACACACACACTCCCTGTCTCTGTCTCCCTTCCTCCCTCCCTCCTCCCCTCCCTCCCTCCTCCCTCCCTCCCTCCCTCCCTCTCTTTTTTCTTCCTCTTTTTGGATTTTCAAAATGGTCTCACTGTGTAGCCTTGGCTGTCCAACAATACTCCCTGTAGAGTGGGCAGGCCTTGAACTCAAAGATCTGCCTGCCTCTGCCTCCCTAATGCTGTGATTAATGGCATGTGCCATTGCTCGGTTAATTTTTTTTTTTTAATTTGAGATAAAGTTTTCACTTTGTAACCCCGGCTGGCCTGGAATTGTTTCTTGCTACCAGGAGGCAGCTGGTGAGATATAAGAAGAAAATATGAGATACACCTATTTACCTATCTATTTGAAAATATTACTATTTTGTATTTTGTCTCACTTTACAGTATGCATACTACACAAAACGCAGCGATATATACAGCTTTTTTAAAAAAGATTTTAACTTATTTATTTATTATGTATACAACATTCTGCTTCCATGTATATCTGCACACCAGAAGAGGGCACCAGATCTCATAACGGATGGTTTTTGAGCCACCATGTGGTTGCTGGGAATTGAACTCAGGACCTCTGGAAGAGCAGTCGGTACTCTTAACCTCTGAGTCATCTCTCCAGCCCCGATACATACAGCTTTTACAAATTATTTTTTTTTCAGATTAGGAAGTATAAGTGAAGGGATTTTGTTTGCTAACTTTAAGCAGGACATGAGCTGAAAGTTTGAAGGGAGACAGACTGGAAGCTTTAGTGAATTTCAAGGAATGTTGTTTTGGATAAATGTGAATCTTTCTATAGCCCTGGGTCTGTAGACCAATGAGAATGGCAAAGAGTGAATTAGTAATTCAAAACCTGAAATAATGCACAAACAATAAAAATGAATATTAATAATACCTACATTTCACCCTCATGGTGATCCTCTGAGAGCTAAAGAATTTTATAAGAGAAATTAGGATCAAGAAAAATCAGTAGACACACATCTGCATGAAAAAATAAATTTTAGATTTCCATTGTTGGTCTTTAAGAATGATAATGATGTTTTTCTATTTGATTCTCCTGTTTAAGATTTGTGGATAATTGGTTTGTAAATGAGTGGGGATTAGTCATAATTTTGTAGGTATTTAAAAAGCTATCACAAGTAGGCCCGGCGTTGGTGGTGGTGCACGCCTTTAATCCCAGCACTTGGGAGGCAGAGGCAGGCGGATCTCTATGAGTTTGAGGCCAGCCTGGTTTCCAGAGCAAGTGCCAGGATAGGCTCCAAAGCTACACAGAGAGACCCTGTCTCAAAAAAACAAAAACAAAACAAACAAACAAAAGCTATCACAAGTATATTTTTCCAAAAGAGATAAATCTTTGGTGGTGTTCAGTTTATGCACTGGATTAACATCTAGCCTTCTCAATGTTCTAGAATCTCAAAGCTATGATCAACTTACTCTCTGCTAACTCATTTGGCACTAATTTATGAAGCAGGTTCATTTGCATTTTAATTTAGGCAAACATAGTCTGTATTTATGCACACAGAAAATAATGATGATGTTGGGATGGTTTGGCCCAACAGGCTCATATGTTTGAATGCTTGCTCCCTAGGGTGTGGAACTGTATGGGAAGGTTAGGAGGCGTGGTCTTGCTGGAGAAGGCCTGTCACTGTGGGTAGGCTTTGAGGTTTCAAAAGCCCATACTAAGACCAATCTAGTCCTCTCTGCCTCCAACCTGGGAACAGATTTAAGCTCTCAGCTACTGCTCCAGCACCACATCTGTCTGTCTGCAGCCACATTCCCCGCCATGACGATCATGACCTACCCTCTTTAATTGTGAGCAAGCCCCCAATTAAATGCTTCTTGTTTATGGTGTTTTGACACGGCAATAGAACAGTAAACTAAGACAGAAATTTTCTTTCTTTTTTTTTTTTTTTTTTTTTTTTGAGACAGGGTTTCTCTGTGTAGCTTTGGAGCCTATCCTGGCACTCACTCTGAAGACCAGGCTGGCCTTGAACTCACAGAGATCCACCTGCCTCTGTCTCCCAAGTGCTGGGATTAAAGGCGTGTGCCACCAACACCCAGCTACTAAGACAGAAATTTTCAATGGCTCTGTTCTGAACTGCCTGCCCCATGTTTGGAAGTAAAGGAATCGTAGATAACAGCATGTGGGTTAATTGTTGCTCATTGCTGTTTCTGGATCTTCCTATATGATTTGCTAAGACATAGACCACTTTGGTCCACCTGACTGAATACCACTTGTATAGGGAGAGGGATTTATAGTCAATAATGTAATCAACAGCTATGAATCCTTAGGGGCCAGCATTGTATATGGTATTATCCTGCATTCACCTGCCACAGAGAAGCATGGTTGAACTCACTGTGCTTCATAATTGCTTAATACTATTTTCAGATGATCACTGATGTAGCAACAGGGCCTAGGAAGGTGGTTCTCAACCTGTATGTTGAGATCCCTCTTGTATGTGTTGGGGTGGGGTGTCTAATGCCGCTTTCATAGGGGGCACCTAAGACCATTTGAAAACAGAATTACTTACATTACAATTCATAACAGTAGCAGACTTACAGTATGAAGTAGCAACGAAAATAATCTTATGGTTGGGAGTCACCACAACATGAGGAACTGTATTAAAGGGTCTCAGCATTAGGAAGGTTGAGAACCACTGGCTTAGGGGTTTGAGGCAAGTTAAAAGGTAACCCTCAGCTGTCTAAGAACTTACATTTGGTGGTGGGCAGAGGGGGGAGAAGTTTACAGGTTGAGCAAATTCAACAAGTTTAGAATAATCTTAAAGGTATGAGACTTCAACAGCATAGATTTCCTATCAATATTTGCCATAAAGCAGGAAATACAGTGAAACTAAGAGTAAAGCTTCTTTTTTAAGGGAACACTCCACCTGAAGTGTAGGGAAGCCTGAACAAGCTCTAGTGTGACACAGTTATGACTCATTGTCAAGAGTGGATTTTACAGAGCAGTGTTTTCTTAGTCACGCCATTTCAGGCATACAAAGTAAACATCTTCAACGGGTTTGCGTAACAAACTGGTAGTGCTATATTTTTCCTAATTTCTTCCTAATATGATGAGGTTCACAGCAGAATTATGGCACAGCTTGTTTGTATGTGAACTAAAATAATTTTGGCATCTTGTTAAAGGAACATTTCCTTCTGCAGGGTCTATAAATGGCAACCATTGGTTGGGGGAGAGGAAAGAGAATTGGAGACTTTAGGTCTCAGATAGTTTGGATAAAAAGGAAACATGTTCCCTCAGTATTGCTGTGGCAAAACCCTTCCCTTGAGATGTTTCATTTACAAACTGGCAGAAGTCTGCAAGAGAAGACTGACTCTGATAGACACCATTCGAGAACATGCAGGAAGGAGTCCAGCTGAATTTGCAAGTCCATTAGGAAAAGGTCAGCAGAAACCCACGAACTGTTAGTTATTCAGGACATTTCACAGTTTTCATGCTCTCATTTTCTTCCTATGTAGCAATTGCTATAACTGGTCAGTTTATATATCAGGCCATCTAGCTTGCCATCTCAAGACACAGGAATTAGACATTTGTAAGGTACATTTTCTCTAGGTCACTAGCACTATCACAAAATCCAAACATACTTGGGCTCTTTTATTATTATTTTTTTTAAGCAGTTGCTACAACTGCTAACATTTCTTCAGCCACAATGACATGGCTGTCTGGCAAGTTTGTGGAATGTTGTAGAAAGCCACTGTTTACTTTTGAGGCAAGAGATTGGTGGTGATGTTATAATTCTACTATGAGCATGTCAGAACTGAAGTATACGTGAAGGAGCTGCTGCCCCTAGTCATGTCTATTTATAGCCAACCTCTGAACATCTAATACTGCTCTAAGGCTGGGATGAAATTAGCCTGGCTCCTGAGTGGGAAACTATCATTGTCCGTGTGTGTGTCCTGGGGATTGAACTCAGGTCCTAGGGCCTCATACTTGCTAGGTAAATGCTCCACTATTGGGCCACAATATATTTCCTTTTTCTCCCTGGCCATCCTCATTCAGTAATCTTTAACTAAAAAAGAAAGACTTTTTGTTTTGTTTTGTTTTGTTTTCTTGGACTTCAGTGCTGGACAGAGTTTCCCTTCCTTAGATAACACCTTTTGAAAATAGCAATTATGAACTGGTTAGGACACTTGGATACCTTAATTTGTTGCTCAACATTCTGTTTGCCGCTTTTCCTGCTTTATGACAAAAATATGTATCTTTCACGATAGTCAGTTTTAAGAATTTGCTCTCCCTTTTAGAGTTGTTCAAGTCCCTGCTCAATGAAATATCAGTGGAAGTTTAAGAAAGTAACAAAAAAAGGGAGCTGAATTGGAACAAAGTGAAAATGACTCCAAGGGATTCCCATGGTATTGCTTCCTCACTACTGAAATGAACTGCTGGAGTTTCCCCATTGAGAATTAAGCCCAGGCTCCTTTCCCCTTTAATGTGACCCTGGGAAAATGCTCAAGCTTTATCCTGTGAAATGTTAATACTAGTAAAAGGAATTTCCAGTCCCACCATTTTCAACCCTCTCACAGCGCATTTGCTAGGCTTTGAGTGCAGAAGTTTTTATATATAAATGCACTGCAGAAGAGGCAAGGTTAACAGTAGCAATTGAGCAGTTTTGCTTCCCCATTGTTAGAGCACTGGAAATGTGACCATGTATCATATATATATGATACATCATATATATATATATATATATATATATATATTCATTCTTTATAGCAAATCTCAAGTGGGGAAACATCTTTAAAATGTCTATTATTATTAACTTGGACCAAAATGTAAAATGTGTGAACTTATATTAAGTAAAATCTTTCTTTTCAAAATTACCCTCCATTTTCTGGACTCCCCAAGATACTTTAAATATACCATGAGCCATATAAGTTTCTGGAAATTTAGCCGGGTGTTGGTGGCACAGGCCTTTAATCCCAGCACTCGGGAGGCAGAGGCAGGTGGATCTCTGTGAGTTCAAGACCAGCCTGGTCTACAAGAGCTAGTTCCAGGACAACCTCCAAAGCCACAGAGAAACCCTGTCTCGAAAAACCAAAACCAAAACAAAACAAAAAACAAAAACTATATACCAGGCATTGGTGGAGAACGCCTTTAATCCCAGCACTCGGGAGGCAGAGGTAGGTGGATCTCTGTGAGTTCGAGGCCAGGCTGGTCTCCAGAGAGAGTGCCAGGACAGCCTCCAAAGTCACAGAGAAACCTTGTCTCGAAAAACCAAAAAAAAAAAAAAAAAAAAAAAAAAAAGTTTCTGGAAATTTATTTTGGGAGTTTATTTTGAAAGTGTATTTTTACACGCTATTTTGTTTACATGAACCAAAATATGGGTTCAAAGTAAGTATATGGATTTTATCTGCTTAGTGGAAATGGCAGCATACTATTAGGTGATTTTACATTTAAAATTATGCATGATGCATTTTAGAAGATTATTTCATAATTGTACAAAGATCCTTCTCATTCTTTTTTGTGGGGGTGGGGGGTAGGTTTCGAGACACAGTTTCTCTGTGTAGCCCTGGCCACCCTGGAACTCTCTCTGTAGACCAGGCTGACCTCAAACTCAGAGATCCTTCTGCCTCTGCCTCTCTCTGCCTCTGCCTCTGCCTCTGCCTCTGCCTCCCGAGTGCTGGGATTAAAACAGTGGGCCACTACCACTGTTTTTTCATGTTTTCATGAGATTTGTTTAATGGCTATGTCATAATTTTTAATTAATGAACATTTATTCATGAGTTCTTCACTAATCAGCATGTTGTTTTTCAACCTGTCATTACTACTAGACACAGGGCTGAAACAGACTAGGTTTTATACAGATGCAATTTGTTGGGTGTAATATAAGATAAATTCTCATATGTGGAGTTTTTAATAAAGCAATCTGTGCATCTATAATTCTGTTAGTCTTTTGAATTGCCCTCTATAGAGGTCACTATAAGATACATTCACAGCTGCTTTGCGACTGCCTGCCTTCACATTCACTAATATCCCGTGACTATCAAGTGTTCTAAGCTTTGACAATGTGCCAAACAAAACAGAGATTTTGTAAAATACAGTCTTTAGCTTTCACATTTCCTCCCAGAGGAAACAACATTCGAACTTTTTTTCGGAACACAGGATCACAAAGTTATGCTGTGCTGTTATCTGGTCCTTACTATCATTCCCGGAGTCCATAGCAAGTCAGCATTAGAGTTCAGAGGTTAGGAACCTTGCTATGTACCCAGAACCAAGAGGAACAGAAAAGCCAATAGGCCTTATTTCATGACTATTTGGCTGGACAGAGTCTCTGATGATATCCCTAGACCACTTCTCTTTTACATGAATGCAATTAGAAGCTAAGTTTCTGATCTCCACACCCACAAAAATATCTCCAATTACTTTAGTGGTTTTTTTTTCTTTTTCTCAATTTGTCTTATAGAAATAAAAAGTAAAAGTGGCTCTCTATAGATAGAACTAAGTCACACAATAGAATGGAGTCTTTGTGGGAGTGTGGGGGTGTGTGGAGTAGGTTGGGCCAAAACATCTGGGTCACACGTGGGTTATAAAGGCTTAAATGATATGTTTAACACAAGGAATAGTCTCCCTCCTTGGGGAGGAGGCCTGTTGTTAATTAGCATAATCATCTCATGACTTGTCAGAAAAACATCCGTGGCCTTTTTGGTTTTGTTTTGTTTTGTCATGTGCCTTTTGCATACGGAAGAATTATCCAATGGTGTTTAATGGTGTATCACTTTAAAATTAGTCACATGATTTTCCTGCTAGACGGAGATCATGTTACAGCAGGGATTTCAAAGATAAATTACAGGAGTTATCTGCTAGGATATGGAGGAAAAAAAGTTGGGAGTTGGGCCTGCCTTGCCCTCCTTCACAGTGTGACCCTCTGCAAGTCACTTGGCTTTTCTGACTTCACTGTTCTCACTTGAATAATAGAGATAATAATCTAACCTATTTACACCAGGCTCTACTTGTGAGCAAAGAATGGATCCTTGTACACGTGAAAACACTTTAAGTTATAAACAGCAATGCTAATAGCTGTTCATCCAGCATTCACAGCACAGGCAACTTTTGAAATGCTTCTTCCCTCCCCCACCCCCGCCCGTCTGCTGCACAGCTTCATCAATCCCATGCCAGGTATTTTTATATGCATATATTAAATTTAGAGCTCTGATTATCTGACATTTAATAGTTCAGGAATGTTTTTTTCTCTCACAGGTAGACTATCAATCTGTAGAAAAAAATCTGTATTAAAATATGCTTAGTTGAGGCTGAAAGTTGCTCAGTTCGTCCAAGAACAAGGATTTTGTCTTTAAAGTGGTTGGATCTAGCTTCTCCGAGTCCCACTATCTTCCCATTTTTAGCTTAACATCTAACAGCTGGAGTGCTCGTTTCTTTAATGTTTAATAGGTGCTCGCTAATAATCTGCTCGCTATATTGTCTTTAGACGACAATATAGCGCTCAGGTGGAACTCACTGAGAGCAATCAGTGCTGGTTCTTTACAGGCAGCTTCCCCACCTTCCAACCCCCAGTCAAGAGAAGCAAAAGGATAGAGAACTCAGGCTGCGAGGAGACGTAGGAAGAGCCGATTCTCTGGCTAGCTTGTCTGGTCCTGGGGCCCCAAAGCTGGGCACCGCAGTTTGGCTCGCCCGTGGGGACGTGAGTAGTCTGGAGACGCGCGGTGCAGTCAGGTGCAGCAGTCACCCGCATTTCGACCCACGTGGCAACAGGTGCAGCCGGGTCCAGGACCTACGCCCGGGGCTTCCGGTAAGTAGACATTTAACCTGGGAGCCGGACCAGGAGGGTGATCGTAGAGGAGCTCGGTGGGAGTCTTCGTGACCCAAGGAACCCCGGCACGTCTCACAGGTTAGTTTTCTTAGGCGCCGCCCTCTGGGCCCCCACTTGGCCTTTGTCTGGGCTCCAGAACCCGCCGCAGGCTAGGGGCGAGGCTCCCCAGCTCCGGACTCTCCGCCTTCGCTCCTCCCCCTGGTGACCCAGGGCGGGTAGGCTGAGGCTCCCGAGCTCCGGGGTCCCGGTTCTCGCCTGGCTGCCTTTGCCAACCGGGCTGCGGGTGCGGATCCGGGTCCAGCTGCGAGCCCCAGGTGTATACACACGCCTCCCAGGCTGGGCCCGCCCAGGGTGTGGAGGGAGCCCAGCCCCAAGCGGTGGCTCCAGGGAAGGCTCAGGGCAGGCTCCCAGGCTCTGCCCGCAAGTGCGGAGTGGATCACATTCCGCCCATCCTGGCCGCGGTGGGGATCTCAGGAGAACGTAGAGCTCAGACCCGGCGACTGCAACTTACTCACGGTGACCGGAGTGGCTTTCGGGAGGAGTGGGCGGGTATCCTCGGGGTTTCAAAGTTCGAGGAGTGAGTGGGGAGGCTGGGCTCACGTGGGGCCCGCGCAGCTCCTGCAGAACAGCGGGTTGCGGCTGCTGTCACCTTGAAAGTGACGGAGGTGGTGGGTTTACAGGAAATCAGGCGAATTGTCAAGTTTGTACCCTCGGCCGAAAGCCGCCCACCAAGCGCCGGACCCCGACTTAGGGCCTGGCAGCCTCAGGATTCCGGCTGGGCGAGTTGCCGGGCCCTTTCCCAGCTTAAGCCGTCAGGGGAGAAAATGTGGGAGAAAGGGAATTGCTGTAGTTCCCCAGGTCCTTATGCAGGGTTACTCCCTGCAGCCGGCGGGTATTTATAAGCTCTATGGAAAAACGATCGGTTTTGGTCACCTTAATCACTGCTCAATAGTGAATTTAGCTAGAATTACCGGAGGTCTTTGCCCTCCTCCACTGGGGTCATTTGTTCACTTTTGACTTGTAATGACGAATTTAATTTTTTAAGAACTCAGCTTGCCTAGTGATACCCATTCTTGCAAAACGCTATTTTTAAATTGTTAGTGTTCTAGGAAAGGAAATCCAGTGTATTTTGTTTGTCTAAAACCAGAGTCTTAGGCAAAACAGGAGGAAAGAGAGCTTTCATGTTTTGCCAGGTGATTGGAGTTCAATCATGGTATCAAATCACAGCGCTGTGGGGGTGGTGGTGGTGGTGGTGGTGGGAGTGGATTCCGGGGAACAGGAGACAACTTGGAGGGAGGAGGGCAAAAAGAGGCGGGGTGGTGCTCCCCTGAACCTATGACCTCGATATGCTGTGACCTCCATATGGAATGCTTTACAAATAGGTTACAATTTAAATAATTCATCATCTCCCGTTTGCTCCAGCAGTTCCTTCAGGGCAGTCTATATAGTCTGTTGTGTGGGTGTGCTTAAACTCATTGTTTACAGGTTCATTTCTGTTTCTCTCTCTCTCTCTCTCTCTCTCTCTCTCTCTCTCTCTCTCTCTCTCTCTCTCTCTCTCTCTCTCTCTCTTCTCTCTCTCTCTCTCTCTCGTTTTCCAGACAGGGCTTCTCTGTGGCTTTGGAGGCTGTCCTGGAACTAGCTCTTGGGCTGGTCTCGAACGCACAGAGATCAACCTGCCTCTGCCTCCCTACTGCTGGGATTAAAGGCGTGCACCACCACCGCCAGGCATACAGGTTTATTTTTCAAGAACTCTATTCCATAGGAAAAGTTAATGCAAGCAAAATAAAGCAAACCCCTATTCTTACCTTGTTTTTTTAAAAAAGCATAGAATTTAGTTTAAAATAATTAAAAAATGTAAATTCTGCGTTGATTTTTCCCCCCCACCTGTGCCCCACCCAAGTGTACCCGAGCCAAGAGTTAAAATACCAAGCACCTGGATTATCACAGGTGTCTGCCCCCATCCTCACCTGTTCCTTTTAAAACTAGATTTATGTGGGGGAAAATAGTGTTTGGAAGAGGTCTATGTCTTTTAATTAACCGTTAGGAATTGAAGGGCAATTGTTGTAGTGTTTAATAGGGTTGTGAAATTCTGGACAACTATTGAGTAGAATTTTTGGAAACTAAATTTGAGTTACACAGATTAGGTGTTTAAAGAAGGATGTCACTTAGTGACCCCATTTGCTCTGACTTCAAAAGGAAAGAATGGTGTGTACAATTTGGTACATTCAGAAAAGAGTCAAACTTACCATCTATTTCCTTTGTAAAACTTTATGAAAAGTCCCCCATTGTATTGGGCCTTTAACATCTTAGTTTATTGTTACAGTGTATTCTAGATGTATCAATCTACTTAACCTTGTCTTAGAAGCTGAACTTTTCATTCTCAGACTGTTATTAGATATGCTGCTGCAACACTTATCTCTTTTAAAAAATTTGTATTCCCGAGTTATGTTTCTTCAGGATAATGTCCTTGAAAATCACAGTTGGTGGTTCAAAGTTTCTTTTAAAAATACTGACATTTGGTTTCCAAAACTATTTAGGCAAGCTAAGTTGACCAGCTCTGAGGTTTTTGTTACATTTTAACTCAGGTTATTATCCTTAAAAGGAAGTATTGTTGTCAGCTTTATAGGTGAACAGTGCTATCGCAGTATTTAACTTTCCATTCTGTGATTGCAAATGTTAGCCTCACCCATGTTCCCAGTTTCTTTTTTTTTCTTTAGACAGGGTTTCTCTGTATAGCTCAGGCTGTCTTGGAACCATTCCCGTAAACTAGACAGTCTTTGAACTCGGAAATCTGCTTGCCTCTGCCTCCTGAATGTTGGGATTAAAGGTGTGTGCCACTATGCCCAGCTGGTTTTTTTTTTTTTCTTTTTAATTCAGTGTAGCATATTTTCTTTTTGGGATATTAGTGCTTTTTTACTCATTAAAGCCTCTTTCGGATTGTTGGCATATATCTGTTCATATTACAGATATTTTCCTCAATTTGTGTTTGCTCTATAAACATGTTGATGGTTGTTTTGACTTACAGAAGTATATTTCAGTGTTGTCAAACATGTTGGTTTTCTCAAAATGGAATTTTAGTAGTTTGAATCATTGTTTATGAGCCACACATGGCTGTTATTTCTTGAATTCTGAGCTAAATTCTTTTTTACATCTCTCACTACAACTTCTTGTGTTCTGGAGTAGCCTCTGTTGTGCAAATTTTGCACATTGTTGATGAGAATTTGTCAAGTGTGGTGTATGTCCTTAGGACTGGAGAAATGGCACAGTTTGCTTCTTCAAGAGGACCTGGGTTTAGTTTCCAGCAACCACATCAGTGTGCCCACAATTGCATGTAACTCCAACTCCACGGGAACTAGTTTGTTTATATTTTTGGTTTTGGGAGATAGGCTGTCCTGGAACTAGCTCTGTAGACCAGGCTGGCCTTTGAACTCACAGAGATCCACCTACCGCTGGGATTAAAGGCATGCTCCACTACCACCTGGCCTGAAACTATCATTCTTTTGGAGCCCTTTGTAAGCACCTGCACTCAATCAGAACAGAACATTTAGAGAAAGTCTGCATAAACCTTGGGTGAGAATTTTCCTGGTTCTTTGGGATGTGAGGAATCTTAAATCACTTAAATCTCTAAGGCTTTTTTTTTTTTCTCCTAGAAATCCTGCAATTACCCTAACACTTGAGTTGAACACATACATATAATGAAACTTAAAATGTGTAAGCTTGATGTGTCTTGCATTGCTCCACCCTAAAGCTAAAGAATGTGACAAAGACTATCTAAATCCAGGTATTTTGTAGTGGTGGTAGCACATTTAATCCCAGCAACTCAGGCTTAGTTTGAGGCCAGCCTAGTCTACAGGACATCCAGGGCTGCACAAAGAATCCCTGTCTCAAAAAACCAATCAATCAATAAAAAACCAACCTCTGTCTGATGTTCCCACCAGTGTATTTTGTCAGTGATAAGAGTCAACATAGATCTATGCTTCCTAGTATTTTGAAACAAACCTTTTAACTTGTTGGCTATCTTATCAGTATGGCTATAATCTGAGCTTTTGAATTCATTCATGATATCGTAATATGTTATGTGCTATAATCAGAGCCAACAAGTCAGTATTTAGTGATGCCTTTGCAGAAACCTTTTAACTTGTGTTAAATAATTTTGAATTTGTTTTATGTGTATGAACATTTAGTCTGAATATGTGGATGTGCATCGCATGCATGTCTGATGCCCACAGAGGTCAGAACAGGGTGTTCAATCCCCTGGAGTTGGGATAATAGATGGTTGTGATCCAGCATGTGGGTACTGGGAACTCAGCTGAGGTCCTCTGCAAGAACAGCCAGTGCTCTTGAACACTAAGACATCTCTCTAGCCTCTTAGCTGGCATTTTTTATGGTATCCAAAGAGGTGAAATTGTGATAGCAAGGAACCTGAATGATCCAACATGAAGTATTTGTAATAGCATTAGGCTTGGGAAGAGGCAGCATCCTCAGCATTATCTCAAAGCTACATGGCATTGGATCATGTGTGTTTGGTTATATCATGACTAGAGCCAGGTTTGATGATGTATTACTGCAATTGTAGTAGCAGGAAGGTGATGCAGTAAGATTGGGGTTGTTTAAGACCAGTAGTGGCTACAAGTAAGAAAACATGGCCAGTTTGGGTTACATGAGTATCTCAAAAGTACATTGTCAAAGTCTACAGAATTCTACAGAGTTCACCATGTGATGTGATGGACCATTCACATGGACTATTTAGAGAACTTATCTTTAAGGATTTCTGTGTAACAGCTCAAATGTTCCAGATTTTATGATGACCAGGAAATGTTTATTCTTCTGACTTGGTTGCCTCTTGTTCAAGTGAGTTTATTATTGCAGTTGAAATCACATACTTACTAAGAAACTATGTACTATACCATCAAAACAAAATCTATGCCGGGTGTTGGTGGCGCAGGCCTTTAATCCCAGCACTCGGGAGGCAGAGGCAGGCAGATCTGTGAGTTCGAGACCAGCCTGGTCTACAAGAGCTAGTTCCAGGACAGCCTCCAAAGCCACCGAGAAACCCTGTCTCGAAGAAAGAAAAAAAAAAACAAACCAAAAACCCAAACAAACAAAAAACAAAACAAATCTATAGAAAAATTTAAATCCTTGGGATTGAAAGTCTGAGATTTGTGGTGCTGGGGATGATGAAGTCTATGTCTCTGATAGTCAATTTGCAGGGTTTTTTTTTTTTAAGTCAGAATTTGGTTTTGTATGAATTGCTGATACAAGTGTTTTCTTGATGTCAAACTATAGTTTATAATTTTCTCAAATTAATTTCCTGCACTATTAATAGATGAAACTATTCTTTTGAAGTGGACAAAGGCCTTCCCAAGCTTGAGCTAGCTCTGCAATAGAAGCCTGATTGTACTTGTAGATCTTTAAAGACTTTACTTGAAAGGGGCAAGTGTACTGTTCTTAGGCTCTGGGGGTGAGCCACCAAGCTGAGAGTAAGAACTGCCTGCTGTTCATGGTTTATGTTTGGGCATGCAGAGAAGCCTCCAATAGGAGGGAGGGAGGGAGAGAGTACACTAGTGACTGAAGACATGTAGTCCTTCTCTGAAGGAAGGGAGAGACTACTTGGAATGACTCAGCTAGCCTGAAGTTTCTGGGTTTTTTTTTTTTTTTTTTTTTTGACAGTTTGCTTTGACAAGCATGCAGACTTTGTTTGCAGTCTCCATCCTTCACTTAGGATGGTTCGGTATCATCAGGATTGAATGTGACTGTTTCTTCTTTGAAATGTTTATTTCTAAGCCAGATTTCATAAAAGATTGTCTTGATGGCAGTTTCAGGTTCTCCCCCCCCCCACCAACAGAGTTTCTCTGTGTAGCTTTGGAGCCTCCCCTGGCACTCGCTCTGGAGACAAGACTGGCCTTGAACTCACTGAGATCCACCTGCCTCTGCCTCCCAAGTGCTGGGATTAAAGGCGTGCACCACCAACACCGGGCCAGTTTCAGTTTTTGAAATGACTTCAATGTTACTTAAAAACAAGTTGCCACCTTTTGTGGGCTGTTTCCATGATGTCATAAAGTATGATTTTTGCTTGTTCACTTGGCCCAAGATAGAGAATGTACACTTGTGTTGATATATCTGAGGTTTGGTCTTTACTAAGTAGAAAGATACAGTGAAATTTTATTTTCCTGTACAATGAGCTAATTTGCTGTAGATTGAGTCTAGAGGCATCTCATTTAATAGCCTCCAGGCTCTAGAAGTATAAGCATGCATACAAATCTTTAACATAACAAATTTTGTTTATTAAGGCCAGTCAGTTTTCCTTGGATTACATTGTAAACTTCATATTGAAGAATAGTAAAAATGTATTATGTCTTGCCAGCAGGCCCATATCTAAGGATGCTAATATACATGCATTAGTTACACAAATAAGAATAAGAAAGTACACATCTTGTCTCCTATGTAATTTAGAAGGGATTTTGTTTTGAGGTTGTGAAACTAAATACAATATTAGTCATTTTAAGTTTCTCTTAAGACGCTATTGCTTGCTTTTTGTGTAGGCTTTGTTTAAAAACTGAACAGTCATACAATGAAGTTGCATCCCCTATTTATCGGACTAATTGGGAAGGAGGAAAGAGCTTGCAAGGAAATCGATTCACACTAGGGCAATGTGTGGAGAAATCCCTGAGTTCATGTTGGGAGAGTGGCAGCTGAGGTGCAGGTAGGCTGTTTAAGCCTCAGTGAGATGCTTTGGGCAAGATTTCTAGACTACCTTAGTGATTTGTACCTTGCAAATAAATAGTATTTTAAGTTTGATGCCAAACTCACTGTGTTAATTTGAGGTTGGGTTGATCACAATTACCCTGATTGCATTTCCTGAAAACATTTCAGGGAAATTTGTATCCTAAATTGGCCTGGAGAAAGACATTTTTCCCCCTGGGAAGTATCCATACTTAGAGTAGCAGCACAAAGAGGCAGTAAGAGGAAGAAGTATAAAGATACTTTTTTTTTGTTTTGTTTTTTTGTTTTTCGAGACAGGGTTTCTCTATGGCTTTTGAGGCTGTCCTAGAACTAGCTCTTGCAGACCAGGCTGGTCTCGAACTCAGATCCATCTGCCTCTGCCTCCCAAGGGCTGGGATTAAAGGCATGCACCACCAATGCCTGGCAAGATACATTCTTTTGTAAATAAACATGTTGCTTAAAAAGTGTCTACCAGTGATTGCTAAGTCTTGACTGGTGGGCTGCTAGCTTATCTTCTATGCCTTAGTACACTGGTAATATGGTAATATTTAACTCAGGTATTATTTACACATACAGCAATTTGGAAGAACAATCAATTTTTCTTCACTCTTTTTTTTTTTTTTTTCAGATAAGCAGTTTATAGATGTTAAATAGAGTTTGGTGCCACATGATAATTTTCTTTTAATGTTCATCTTGTAAATTTTTTAAAAATGTGATTTTATTTTCAATATTTTATTTGTGTGTGTGTTTGCCTGAATTTGCAAAGAGGCCAAAGGGTGGTGTCAGATTCTCCAGGGACTGGAGTTACATATGGTTGTGAGACACTATGTAGGTGCTGGGAATCAAACCCTGATCCTCCAGAAGGGCAGCCAGTGCTCTTAGTCAAGGAGCTATCTCTCCAGTCCCTGCTAAATTATTTTTGATTGTTAATGAATAATGATATTAAGTTGAAACTGTGTGTCTATTTAAAACATAACTCACTAGCTAGCTAGCCTTGGGGAATAAAAATAGTAGCCAGTATAGACCTAACCAATAAGATATGCCATTCAAACATAGACCTGCCCCATTTCCCACCTCTGTCAAACTGATTCAACTGTACTTACTAGAATACTAGCTAAATAATCTTATACTATAAAAAGTCTTATCAATATAGGAAGTATACTAGACAATAAAAGCTATCATACATTTTTAGGCATGTTAAATAGTTGAAAATCTGTTTGCCTAACACTACTAACTTAATCCTATAGGTATGACTTGAATGAGGATTGCAGAAGGCCCAACTTCCTTTTGAGTAACAAGGATTGGAAAAATGGAAAATGGATTAGGAGGAGCTGAGTCACCCAGGATCTCTTGACTATGAAAAATGCTCTTTGTTTTATATTATTATTATTATTATTATTATTATTATTATTATTATTATTATTATTATTATTATTATATGCTCAGTCTAGACTTCACATATAGAACCAAGGCATTTATACATGTAACTACAATTATGTTTCCATGTTGTATTCTAGGTAAAAAGGCATGAACATAATCCCTGCTGCTAGAATCTTGTATTTAGTTTTGGGACTCTCCCTGTCCTCAGAATGCTTTAAGGTAGAGGGGAGGAGATTTGGAAGAGCTTTGGCTTGAGTTCCCAGAGGGTGTTGGCATTTATGTTACAAGAAATATTCTCATGAATGTTAATACAAAATTTATTACAGACTCCACTACGTTGGAACTATGCCTGCTGTCTTGACCAAGTTGTGCTAAGAAACTTGGTATCTGAAGAATCCTCACTGGGCTTGGCCACCCAGTTTATTCGGGAGCCTGAAATGAGAGGCTTGTAAATTCAAGAACAGACTGTGCAAGTGAGCAAGCCCCTGCCTTGAAATAAAAAGTAAATTGAGAGCTGGGGTTATGGCTCAGTGGTAGACTATGTTGCCCAGTAGGCCAGAGATCATGGGTTCAAATCCATGAACCCCCACCCCCTGAAAATAGTTCTTTATTCCTTTTCTCTTTATGTTTTGAGGCAGAGTATCACTGTGTCATCCTGACTGGCCTGGAACTTGCAAGGGTAGTCCAAGTTCACGCTTGAACTAACAGAGAACCTCCTGATTCTGTATCTCGAAAGTGTTGGGATTAAAGCCACGTGCCACGAGCTGTGGCACAAATAGTTCTTTAAAATATTTTTTAGTCACTTGTACGATTTCCCTCATCAGACATTTACTGTGCACTGTGGCTCCCTTACTTTCTGTGAGTACTATTTTACATTTTGTGTTTTGACGAGAGTTAAACCCTTATGGTGCTGGGTGAATTTGTACTGTGCGACTAGTGTGACCTAGAATAAATTCTAGATGGCATGAGAATTTGAAGGTGCTTTTCCCAGCTACAGATGCTAGAAGCACTTTAAGCCAGATGTTCATTTCCTTGTTTTTTTTTTTTTCCCCACTTCATTTGCTTTTCTTGCCCTCACCCCTTGTTCAGTGTTACTCAGCAAAGAATGAAGCCAGGTTGGCCTGTCTTGGGTTCTGGAAAAGGATGCATTAGGAGCCAAGAATCGGAGAGCAGGAAGGCACAGACATTCATAGTCTGAGTTCCTACTTGGTTATGAGGAGCCACTCGGGCATCTGGCATGCCCCATGCAAATACTTCTGCAGAGTTAATTGCACCTGTGATAATTTATTGTCATCTCCATTTGTGCAGTCTCAAGCTGACCATTTCTTTTGAATAGAGATTTGGGCTGTTTCTCTCATGAGAACTTACAGAGGAATCCAGATGACTTTGCAGTCTGAGAATGCTCTCCCTCAAGTTTCATTTATGGGCTTTGTGTTGGGTAGTTTCCATTTCTGTGAAATGTTATGCTGGCTCATTAGGGTCTCTGATTATTGAACTTAATTTAATACTTGAAAATTTTTGTTTCATGTTTAAGAAATATTTGTTTTTTGATGTTGCTTTATGAAGGTCATAATGTAACTATGGAGTAGGGTTTACTAAGTGGTTTTTTTTTTTTTTTTTAAGATTTATTTGTTATGTATATAGTGCTGTCTGCCTAAAGACAGAAGAGGGCACCAGATCTCATGATAGATGGTTGTGAGCCATCATGGGGTTGCTGGTAATTGAACTCAGGACCTCTGGAAGAGCAGCCAGTGCTCTTAACCTCTGAGCCATCTCTCAGCACCCCTCCCCCCACCAGGTTTACTAAATTTTAAAATTTTACCGTGAATATAAGGGTCCAGCCAGTCAGTCAAAAGGGAATGGAGGCAGGAAAAAAGTCATATTTTTAGAAAAATATTAAACTATTTTATATCAAAGGTATTGTTAGAAATACATAAGAATGGCAAGGGCTTGTGAAATGGCTCAGAGGGTTAAAAAACATCTTTTTTTTTTTTTTCCAAGGCAGGGTTTCTCTATGTAGCCATGGCTGTCCTGGAACTCACTCTCTAGGCTAAGCTGGCCTTGAACTCAGATTTGCCTACCTCTGGTCTCCAAAGTACTGGGATTAAAGGTGTGTATCACCACACCCTGTTTAATATAGTAGATATAACTAGAGAGAAAATTCTTTTCTACTTATCCTTTTGTTTTGCAATAGGGTCTTGGGTAGTTCAGGCTGACCTCAAACTTGCCATGACCTTGATCTCCTGCTTTAGCTTTCCAGCTGCTGGGTTTGCACATGTATGCCACACTTCCAGGCTAGCACAAATCTCTTCATCTTGAATGGCAAGGCTTCTTAGCCACCGTTCAGTAGTATTAACTTTTCTTCCTTTTTTTTTTTTTTAAGAATTAGGACTAATAAAACAAGTCATTTCAGCAGTTAGCTAGTTTTTGTCACCTTGATGTCAGTGATGAGTGAAAGGTTCAGGCTTTGACGCTGATCGGCTCTACCTCTTTAAGAGACAGACCCTGCCCCCTGACAACAGTCAGGGCATGCGCAAGAAAACATGCTACATCATCACCACATCACCACATCACCACATCATCTGTCACAGTCACCCATGATGACTCTAGGCATGTGTGGAACCTCAGTGCTCATGCACAGTCTTCCCTTTAAAAGTCCCAACTTTCCTGCTTCACTCTCTCTCTCTGCTTCCTCTCTAATTCCCTTCTTTGTTTCTTCCTGGCTTTCTCTCACCTATGCATTCTCTCTGCCTCTCTATGGTGGTCAGCCATTATCCCTGTTCCTTTTCTCTCTTAGTCTTCCTACTCTGCCGGACCTTATAATAAACTAGTCAACATGTCTCATGTCTCAGCTTTCTCTTTTCCTCTTCTTAAATAAAAACATAACAATGAGACTTTGGAGAAACATTTTGTTAGAGTTGGTAAAAATGTTATGGGAGCCAGAACATTTGGAACAGGTATACATAATAGAACATATACACTGACTGGGTGGAAAATTCTGGGCTCGTGGCGCCTATAGTCTGTGTTAGTGGGTATCTAAGTTTTAGTAAGGTATCTCTTTCCCCTTGCCCCCCCTGGTTGTTGGTCAGGACCTGAGGGATAGTATGAATCTTCTGAGGTTATGTCACCACCATGCTGAGTAGTCAGAGGCTAATCAATAGGGGCTAGTAAACCTACCTTTGTCTTCAGTCTCTCCTGATTCATAGGTGGTAATTTTCCTGACTCAGCAGCTCTGGTGAAGGTGTTGCCTGGATTTGCTTATGCTTTTGTGGGAATTAAACTCCATGCTCAAGAGCCTAACCTTTCTCTTTGTCTTGAAAATAATTGGTTTGCACAGGAATTTTTAACCTTGTTTATAACCTCTTGGTTTTCTTTTGAGCATTCAACTTGGTGAACTCCTCCTGATGTTTTCTTATGTTTGAGCTCAATCTTTCCAATCAAAGCCGATAATTTTCTTTTGTACAGTCTGTAAACTGTGTTGCTGGTTTACTACCAGCACATTCTAAAAGTTCTTAGAACTGACTCATCTCTTTGAACTCATGTGAGTTGACTTTAAGGTACTGAAGACCCATCATCTCATTTTTAACCTTTAACTTAGTTCAAAATACTCATGTTAAAGACTTTCAATTGCAAATGCCACTGTTTTGGTACACATACACCAAAGGGTGTGTTTTGAGGACACACAGTCTTGTGTCCAAAGCACATTAAGATGGTTTCCATTTCTGGCAGTTGCAGACAATGTATTGCATTCCATTAAAAATTTCACCTGCCGCTCAGGAGGTAGTGGCAGAAGGATCTGAGTTCAAGGAAAACAAAACAAAACAAAAATCCCAAACAATAACAAATTCCCCTTCCTCCTTCCTCCTTCCTCCTCCTTTCTCATCTCCTCCAAAGCTTGGGACAGGGCTTTGCTATGTAGACTAGGGTAGCCTGGGACAAATGAGCCTTCTGTCTCGGCATCTTGTGTGCTGGGCGATATATTCCATTTCTATAAGATTTTGTAGTTTTCAGCTTTTTTCAAAAATACCTAATACAATATATTTTGGGGCTAGGGAGAGGATGACTCGGCAATTAAGAGCACCGGCTGCTTTTCCAAAGGACCCAGGTTCAATTCCCAGCTCCTACATGGCAGCTCACAACTGTCTGTAGCCGCAGTTCCACTCTCACACTGACATACATGCAGGCAAAACACCAAAGCACATAAAATAAAATTCTCTCTCTCTCTCTCTCTCTCTCTCTCTCTCTCTCTCTCTCTCTCTCTCATATATATATATATATATGTATATATATATATATAATCATATGTTATATGTTTTTTGAAACAAGGCTTCTCTGTGTAGCCTTGGCTGTCCTAGAAGTCTCTTTGTAGACCAGGCTAGCCTTGAGCTCGGAGATTCACCTGCTTCTGCCTCCTGAATGCTAGAACTAAAGGTATGTCCCACCACCGACCTGGCAAGAATGATGACTCGAGTCACTTCATTTTCCCAATTTTGCAAAATAGCACTCCAACATTTTGAATGCTAACTAAAGATTAATAGGTATTTTTTCCAGGACTATATTTTTTCTTTGTAATTATTGAATCCCTTTATTTTTGATCTGTGTGAGATGGTAATGAATGGGACAGAGGTAATCCCAGGTGAAAATTTAACTAGGAGGTGAGGCCAGGCGCCAGCTGGAACTGGAATAGGCTAATGTCCCATAAGCACCAGTGACATCTGATTTAGGTGTTGACTTGTGGCCATAAAGATGACGAGGCCTTTTTCTCAAGTGCCTGCTAAGAAATGTACATTGTTAGGACTTTCAAAGAAAGGCCTCTTTGAGAGACTCTAACTTGCTTGCATTGTGAGTTAGGTGTGTGCGTACCATTTATGACCCAAGGGAAATCTGACAGGTCATCATTTTCAAGAAAAGGGCAGGAAGTTGATGTTTAATAAAGGTTGGGAAGGATAAGGTGAGGTGCTGGTTTGCGTAACTACACACATATAATGACATTTTCCAATTGGCCTTGGTGAGATTTAGAAGGGAAATTATTTCCTTCTAACCAAGTGGAGTTGGCAAAGCTGTGACAACTACCCAAAGCTAAGTGAGAAGCTGTTCAGGGTCATTTAACACTCTCCAGAAGAGATTTTCGTTTAGTCTTAAGTCCAGCTCATCCTCCTCACTTCCTTGACCTTAAACAGACTGTGCTGCCTTTAAGATAATTTCTTTAATGAGCTGGATATAACTGACAAAAGCAAGTAGTTTTTACAGGAGTCATTTCCCTAGACAGACTACATAGCCTTTGACCACACTTGATAAGCACTGGGTATGAACAGGTTTGTTTTAATTTACTTTTGTAAGTATAGTCTAGTGGGTATTGGTTCAATACTGTCTTGGGACTTGATATGTTTTAACCCCTGCAGGTGTTTTCTGATTTTTTTTGTTTTGTTTTGTTTTTTGTTTTTCGAGACAGGGTTTCTCTGTGGCTTTGGAGGCTGTCTTGGCACTAGCTCTTGTTAGACCAGGCTGGTCTCAAACTCAGAGATCTGCCTGCCTCTGCCTCCCGAGTGCTGGGATTAAAGGTGTGCGCCACCACTGCCAGGCTGTTTTCTGATTTTAAAAGGCCTGTTTTGATGAAATCGTGAAGGTTTATAATATGATAGGATAGCATAAAGAATAAGATCTCAAACTTGTGTTGATTTTTTTACCAGGTTATTTAGGGCAGTGGTTCTCAGCCTTCCTAATAATACAATTCCTGTAATACAGTTCCTCATGTTGTGCTGACCCCAACCACACAAGCATTTTTGTTACTTCAAAACTGTACTTTTGCTACTGTGATGAATCATAATGTAAGTATTTGATATGAATGATAGTATATGCAACCCTGAAGAGGTCATGACCCATAGGTTGGGAATCACTGAGTTAGATGTTTTGTATTTACAATTGCTCAAGAGATTGTTGGAGAATGCCAACTTAGATTCTCAGAAGCCTATTGGCTGGGGATTCTGATTTGCTTTGTTCAGGCTCTGGCTACAAGGGGGGGAAGGGATGGGGGGATGGGGTCAAGGTGGAATTAACTGGACTGGAGCAGCAAAACTTCCAAGCAAAGAACAGTGGTAGTTCAAGTGGGTAGGAAGGATTAGTTGGAAAGTAGACTACAGAATGAGAGCCAAGGGGGGAAAAAAAACCCCTAAATCTGTTGGTCTCAACATGAAATAGTAGGTTCTAGAAACACACTGCTGCTTATTGGATGAATGACCTTTGGAAAAAAAATAAAATTAAGTACCCTGCCATTAGGTATGGTGGTGCACACCTGTAATCCCATCACTCAAGAGGCTGAGGCAGAATGAATTTTTTTTTTTTTTTTTTTTTTAAGATCCAGCCTGGGATACATAGCAAGACCCCATCTCTCTGGAACATTTTTTTTCCCAAGTATCATGAAGTGAAATGCCCCTAGTTTAAATATATAGTTTTGTTAAACACATACTGTGTAACCAACACACAAAGACTTAAAATGCCTCCCTTACTCAAGAAAGTATTGTTGACCAGATAAACAGATGTTGGGCTTTGGCCATCAGTAATGTGAGGTTAATAACTAAGTTTGTCATACAAGGTTGCTAAAAAAAACAGCAGTAGATAACCATCTGTCATAAAGTTTCCAGAAAGTTCATTTAGCTCCAGAACATTGTTATGAGCTGGATTGATTCTGTTCAGTCACATTATATAAGAGAGGAAAATGAGGCCAAGATTTTGGCTTCCTAGCATAATGCAGTTACACAGTCAGTTTGGTAGCCCCACAAGTAACGGCTGCCTGCCGTTATCCCAAAGCCATATCCGGTGGCTTTGGGGTCTGTGGCCATGTACATAGACTTAATCAAATGTTAGTGGAAGGAGATAATTATGTACTTGAGATGCCTGTAGTCCCAGTTACTCAGGAAGCTCAGGTAGGAGGATGGCTTGAGCCCAGGAGTTTAAGGTCATACTAGACAACAGCAAGACTTCTTTAAAAGTTCCACACACTTGAGCTGGACTTTACTGCCTGTTAACTGTGGATGTCTGGATTAAGAGGGGAGGAGGGATGAGGGAGGTGACTGTCATGTGATTTGTCTATCTAAGAGACCATTGGTGTGAGGATCCTTTGTGGACTTGGAGGAGCTGTGCATGGATGCCATCCCTGTCTGTGGAAGAGGTCTGCTGATTTCCCCCATCCCTGCCCCACATGCTGCTGCCCATGGGCAGATGAGTAGTGTGTCTCTGGGACTCCTACCTATCAGTCCCCTGCTGTGCTTGAACACTGTGTTTACCCAACTCTTTCTCAAGCACTTCTGACACTCAAAAACTTTGGGTCATATTTCAGAGACATATATCCTGATACAAAACAGTGCCTTTGAAGTGGGTGATTCCCTAAGGGATCCCAAAATTGGTGTTGCTGAGTTCTGGATCTGCATGGAATTATTTTGCAAGTGCCTCCTGAATTCCCGTGTTTGTCTGCTGTCATTAGGCTTTGTTACCTGGCCACACACATTTGGCTCCTTCATCTCTTGCCATTTTAGCAACTACAGAATCAGATTGAACACACATCTGTAAGGGGCCGTTTCCTGCATTATAATGGTGCCTGAAGACACCAAGATGTAAATTACTTCACAGGCGCTGGGTAATCTCCATTCCTTTGATCTCTGCCTATCCCGTGGCTCATTTTTGCCTGAGGAGCTGAAGCCATTCATAGGGTAACACGTCCCAGGCGGCTGGTCAGCCTTTATAAGGGATGGTTTTCTTGGTTTAGGTTCTCCGCTCTGGGAAGCTTATGCTCTTTCACTCTCAAGATGCATTAAAGCTTGTCTGCAGAAGGATCCGAGTGTCCCGTGTATGATTTCTTGCTGGCGAGAAATACAGAGCGCGCGGGACACACATCATTATTCTCCTAAATAGACTTTACTTTTTCTGTAACAGCTTGCTCATGAATATCCAGTTAATCCGTTTGTTTGTTTGCTTGTTTCTGAGACAGGGTTTCTCTGTATAGCTTTGGAGATTGTCCTGGAACTCACTCTGTAGACCAGGCTGGTCTCAAACTCAGAGATCTATCTGCCTCCCAAGTGCTGGGATTAAAGGCGTGCACCACCAACACCTGACAGTTTGTCCCTCTTGTAGAGAACACAACCACATGCGCTCCTCTCTATGCACTCCCCTCTCTGCACTCCCTCCCAATGCCCCCCCCCATGGACCCTCACCTACATGACTCCCCTTCCCTGGACAGCCCCCTGTGCACACTCCTCTCTCTGCATTGTCCTCTTCTGTGTGCTGGTGAGTGTGGTGTTGGTGGTAATGCCTGTTAGCAGGGTCAGTGAGCTGTTCTTCTAAGGGTCCATCAGCCTTTGCTCATGTCTTCCTTTACTTTAGCTCAGAGGTTCCAGATGCAGATCTGTGAGCCGAGGGTGTTTGGTACCAAAGTGTTTACCAGTATGGCAGACTTGGATTTACCATTCTAAGTGAATGTTTATAGAACCCAAGCTAATGGAATGCTTTTTATCTGCAAGTTGTGCACTCCATTTTGTGCCAAGATGTCCTTTATAGTGTGACAGTGGTTGACTTTGCTCTGGCATGCCCTTGATATGATGGTTTAAAAGCTAGTGCTCCTGTGTTGCCTCTCTAGAGTCCAGAAGGGAACATTCATGATTGATTACATGAGATGAGAGAGGTTGGGAGGACTCACTGTGCTCCCTCATCCTCAGGGAGACACCCTGACCATCCTACCCACAAGTGTAGCTTGAAGCTCCTCTACTAAGGCACCCTGGGTGCTGGTCACATCACTCTTGCAGGGTTTTTTTTTTTTTTTTTCTCCATGAAGGCATCTTATTCACCACTATGTCCCCAGTCGTGGCCAAACAGCTGGCACACAGACAATTAAGAAATGTTTGTTGACTGAACGAAAGCTGCTGCATAGAAAGGCTCCTCTGTTATGGGGATGAGGAAGCTGGCAGAATTGCTGTGTAAAGGAACCGTCTGAGTCCAGAAACCATTCAGCTTCTTTCAGACTGTTCTGAGTGCTATAACGAAGCTTCCTAGTAGGAGGCTGTTTAGTGTGGCAAAGTGACATAAGGTTTTCTCTCTTGGAAGTCCCTTATATTAAGAGAATAGTTCTAGGGAAATTATTGACTAGGTTTGGATCTTGAATATTAAGAAAAAAGCAACTACATATTTATGTAATCGTGGCTAATGAAGCCAGGTGTGTAGTGGCACACGAGTAATCTCAGCATGTAGGAGCCTGGGGCAGGATGATCACAAATCAAGATCCAGACCAGTCTGGCAAACAAAAGTGGAGAAGGTTGCTATTCTTAACAAATCCACAAGGCTCTCCAGGCCAGCTCATCTCTGACAGGTAATAGAAAATTAGTACACCAAAGGAGAAATAAGTTATTTTACTTCTGATGTAAAATCTTTATATAGGATCAGAGTCATTTGGAGAAAGACACGTGTGGATTATTTACTAAAAGAGGAGAGGTGAGCCAGGTGTTGGTGGTCCTTTATTCCTAGCACTCGGAAGGCAGAGGCAGGGGGATCTCTGAGTTCAAGAACAGCCTGGTCTATATAGTGAGTTCTAGGGCAGCCAGGGCTTCACAGAGAAGCCCTGTCTTGAGAAAAAACTGGGAGGGAGGATATTGCATGACCAAAGAGACAATCCATAATCTGTAAGGTCAACGTATCTTTATTGAGATAAATACCAGCCAAACGCAAGCCAGATCGTGCCAGGGCCAGCCGAGCATCAAGGCAGGGAGAAGGGGAAGAAGGTGCTTCCATGTGCTCACGGTACCTTAAGAGCCCATGCTGTGTTATCCTGACCTCACCTTGACCACGCCTTGACAGGTGTGGTCAGGCACACCTGTAGCCAGCCTCTTAACAGGCGTGGCTTACTGTCCCCTACTGGAGGGGGTTTAGAATTCTAGCGAGTGAGTTAGTGTGTGTGTGTGTGTGTGTGTGTGTGTGTGTGTGTGTGTGTGTGTGTGTGTGTGTGTGTGTGTAGCTCATTTCTCCCCTGTTTTTAACTGAGAATCCTTACTGCCTGCCTACATCTGTCTTTGAATTCTGAGCTGACTTCTCAGGTTTCCAGGTCCCACAGATGTGTAATATTAGTGGTGATGTGGCCCTGGCTTTGGTTTCCAGAACTCATTGACACAGCTGAGATTGCCTGTCAGCATTCTGTTGTTGTTTCTGCTGCAAACATTTTGATGGACTTCCATTGATCAAGTGACATTAAAGGCTGTCATGCAACTTGGAGATAAGCTCTAGGGCCATTTTCATGGAGCTGAAGACTTTGAGTTAAACCCTTAGAAATGTATATCAAGCCTACAAATCCATTCTAAGAATTTCCAAATTGTTCTCATAAGCTCCACAGCATACATGTTAAAAAAATATTTTTGCTTCATAAACTATTACATCATCGGTTCCTCCATGTCTTCTCAAGGCCAAATTCTAAGATAACAGTAGTTCCGTCTTCCTACTCTGAATTAAGAGATGCAAAAAGTAGCCAGTATTGAAGCAGTGAGAAGGGAGTGAACTTGGCTGGGCATTTTGCTTCCTGAGGCCCGCAATTCCTTTGTTCTCCTAGAATACTCCCAGATTTAGCAGTCTGTAGAAAGCCCCCAGTGCTGGAGCGGGATGGAGCACACCTGGCAACAGAGGTGTGCTGACTTCAGTGCCAGACTCCAGAAGCAAATGCTAAATTACAGGGCCAGCAATGACTCCAAGAACATTTTGCTACTAAAGACATGTGGGTTCAGAAATTTTATCATAGTTCCTTATAAAACCCAGATGAGGAAAAAAGAGGAGATCAACTTTTATATGTCAAAGTGTTCCTGGAGGAAAGACACAAGGTGAAATGTACCCTTTCCATATATTTGAATCTATTACCTGAGAAATTTTAGTTAAGCTATTTAATCTCCGTGCTGGAGAGATGGCTCCGCAATTAAGAACACTTACTGCCCTTCTCGAGAACTGTGTTCAATACACAGTGCCCACATGGAGGTTCACAATTGTATGTAACTCCAGTTCATGGGATCTGATGCTTCCTTGTGTCTCTTGAGGCCACCAGACATACACATAGGCAAAGCACCCATACATATAAAAAAGGAAAAGTGAAAGATAATGGTATTAGTTCTAGTTTGAGAGTAACGGTTTCTTGTGTACTTGGTTTTGGTTTTGCTTTGGATGTGGTGTAGTTCTGGTGGGCCTAGAATTCAATTGTGCTTCAGCTTCTCATGTGCTGGGAGTTGCACTTGTGTGCTGCTTTGCCTGATCTGAATCTGCTCTCTTCCTCGTTCTAGCTGTGAGACGGAAAAGCCAGCCAGTTCAGCTTCAGTACTTCATCTCATTATGGAGGTTGTCCATAGAGGCATAGTAGTGGGCTTAGTTTTCTAGAAGGCCTTTTCTTTCTTTCTTTCTTTCTTTCTTTCTTTCTTTCTTTCTTTCTTTCTTTCTTTCTTTCTTTCTTTCTTTCTTTCTTTCTTTCTTCTTCTTCTTCTTCTTCTTCTTCTTCTTCTTCTTCTTCTTCTTCTTCTTCTTCTTCTTCTTCTTCCTTCTTCTCCTCCTCCTCCTCCTCCTCCTCCTCCTCCTCCTCCTCCTCCTTCTTCTCCTTCTCTTTCTCTTTCTCCCTCTGTATTGTTTTGGAGACTGTCCTGGAACTTGATCTGTTGGCCTCGAACTCACAGAGATCACCAGCTTCTGCCTCCCGTGTGTTGGGATTAAAGGCGTGCACCACCGACTCTTGGCCCTAGAAGGCCTTTTGTAATTCCCAATGATAACACAAGTGGTTTTAAGTAGTGCAGTGGCTGGATGACTTGCCACATCATCTTGGTTGCTCTTCTTTTATCTTTGAAGAATGTTCTTTGAACTTTCCTTTTCCAATATTCCTTTCCATGGCTGATCCACAAATCTGAACTCTCAGCATCATCCAGTAATAGACATGTTTCAACAACAGGATCAAATCAGTGAGTTCTAAATTTTTTGGCAGGTAGGTAAGACATTTCTATCCAAGAGGTAATGAACTCTTTGAGCTTTGTTTTGATGAAATTCTGGGCACTGTTTGCACATTTGAAATGGAGACCCAGCCTCAGGTCTCAATGGCTGAGGGCAGAGGGAGTTAGACATGGCTGTCATCTGAGCTGGCTGTCCTAGGAGTATTCTCCTTTGGAGCCTGTAGCAGATTCTGGTGTTAGCTGGGTGTTCTGAAGGGTTTCTCTCCATACACTGCTTCTCAATCTAGGGGCAGCTCAGGAATTAGATGAGCCACTGGCCTAAAAATAACCCCTGCTTACAGCTAGGATTTACCTGGCACGGATCCACCTGCTGCCATACAGCAGTCACTGGGAAGGGAAGCAAGCACAGACAGGTGTGCAGGGGGGTGGAGCCTCTGTGTTCCCTTCCTGGTTCATGAAGGGAGAAGTGAAAGTTGTAATGGTCATTTTTGAAAAGAATATAGGAACAATGAAAATTTAGGTAATTTTATGTAGCTTATACTGGGATGTATTTCTAGATGGTTCTAATATGCAAGAAAATCTTTTATTTCAAGTTAATCCCAGTGTAAGTCTGAGGAGTTGAAACAGTGACTTGTCTTGGGAACACAGAGTGAAGCTTTGTTTGAGCCTTGCAGGCAATAGGATGTTTAGACAAAGATCCGCCCATGTGTTTGTGATGGAAGATTCTGAGGAGATTATTGGACGTTCTTTCTCAGTCTTTGGATGCTGTGTTGTACAAGTTTTCTTTTGAAGTCATATGGGTTTCAAGACAAATTAAGCAGGGCTTTAATGGCCACGAGCTCTCACAGCTGTCAGGGTAATGAAGTCTGACTAGGTGAGAGAGGGGGCCTTATTTAGGACTAGATGGTGATTGTTGGAGAATTCTGCCATGGCACTGTTAAGTGTGGGCAGAGCAGTCTTATTTGGGGACCCAGGAGTTCCCTTTCCTTTGGAGGTATTTCTTGTCACCTGTCGTACAAGGGTTAAATTTTATTAGTGTTGGTCAGCATTTCATTTCTACAAGGACATGCTTCAGGCAGTAAATCTAGAAAAGGCTTCTTTTGGCTCATGGTTTTGGAGGTTCCAGTCCAGGAACAGGTGACTCCTTATTTTGAGCTTCTGGCAAGCATTGGGGTACATCCATGGGTTGTGGCAGTAGCACATATCAGAACAGATAGAGCACAAGCCAGGAAATACAACAGAGATGGAAATGAGATGGGATCTCATAATCCCTTTAGGGCCATGAACCAAAAAACCTAATGTCCTCCCATTAGGCCCCAACTCCTGAAGGCCCACAGCACTTCCAAGTAGCATTGCTTTGGGGACTAAGCCTTTAATACATGGGCCAGGGTGGGTGGGTGGGGGAGAGTTCTCACCTAAACCATGTTTTAAATCAGCTGGTCCCTTTTTATGGGGAGTGTGATGGGAAGCCATGAGTAAGCTTGTAGTGTAGCCAAAAGGATTGGGTGAGTGATGAGGTGGATGGCATTTTGTGAGGAGGCACGGGCATGATGGCTAGACCCCCAATCTATGAGAGAGAATGGTGCTCTGGGCCAGAGGTTAATTAACAAAGGTGAGAAACAGTTACTGTTTGAGCATATATTAAAAAAATATTCTTTGGGGATGTATTTTGATTGGTTTTGGGGAAAAGGAAAATAGGTTTAAATCATAAAAAAAGACAATACTGCCACCTTTTTGGTCCTACCTACCTGGATCACTTGATCTACCTTGGAGCGTCTAAAAGAGGAGGAAAGTTGGCTCAGGTCCAATAGCCCAGAGGCCTCATTTAGACTTGAAGTTTGAGATGTCTTGTTACAATGCAAATTTGGATGTTAAATCACAGTATTGAAGTCAGGAGTGCTAGGAGAGGGTCAGGGCTCCAGCTATGTGTATGGGAGCCCTTACCAAACCAAGTATATTTACAAGAAGATGTGAAGATGGGGAGGGAAGGAGATGAAGGCGTGAGGCCTGCCATACTGCCAGCACCTGAAGGTTGGTGCAAGAAGAAATGTCGGGCATTTATTTGCCAAAGACAAATGTCTCTGTATTTTGGAGAGAAACAATAAGGAATCCAAAGCCAGGTGAGGAAGCCTTGAGCTTGGCCTCCATAGTGTAAAGGGTTTGCTTAGCCAGCTAGGGCTAACCTTTGGAGGGTGTCTGAACATATGCTCCTTTAGAACCTTGGACAGGCATGGAAAAGAAATCAAGGCCATTTCAGCCAAAGTAAGCAGTACAACAAATCTTTGAAAAAAAACAGCAGAGCATGGCATTTAGTTACGTTTAGGCAATCTCATTTTAGGAAAATACATGTATTTGGTAATTTTTTTTGAATACTAACAGTGGGTGCAGGAATGGTAACTTGTTTGGTACCTAAGAGCCAACACTACTTTGCATTTTCTGGGTACTACTTATTGGATGGTTATAAAGATCTTCATTCACAAGGACTCTTTCTGAGAAGGCCTCAAGAGGCATCATGATGCTGGCAATGGCTATTCTTGGTTTGCCAACTTGACTATATCTGGAACTAATGTAAAACCATACAGCTTTCAGGCTCAGGTAAAAACCTATTGCAGGGGAATCCTAGAAATCTATATAAGGATGACCCCAGCTCAGACTCCTAGCAGTAGTGATAAGTAGCCAGAACTGGCCATCTCCTGGTATTAGATTGGTTGGTTGCCTAGCCTATTATCAGCATCTAGCAATTGATGGAGGAAGATGCAAAGACCTACAGCCTAACATTAGGCAGATTTCAGGGAATCCTGCTGAAGAGGGGGAGAAAAGATTGTAGGAGACAGAGGGGTTGACACCACAAGAAAACTCACAGGATCAACTAACCTGCGCTCAGAGACTGAACTGACAACCAGGGAGCCTGCATGGGACTGACCTAGGCACTCTGTCACAGTTGTGTAGCTTGGTTCTCTTGTGGGACTCCTAATAGTGGGTATGGGCTGTCTCTGACTGTTTTACAGGTTTTTGGGATCCTACTCCTTTTACTGGGTCGCCTTGCCTAGCCTTAATACACGGGTGGTGCTTAGTCTTACTGCAACTTAATATGCAATGTTTTGTTGCTACTCATGGGAGACCTGTCCTTTCCTAAACAGAAATGGAGGAGGAGTGGATTTGGGGGGGGGGTAGGAACAGAGGGGGTAGGGGGGAAGGGACTGGGAAGAGAGTAGGTACTGGGAGGAGAGGAGGGGAAACCTTGACTGGGATGTTAAATAATAAATTAATTAATTAAACAAAACAAACCAAGCAGCTGGGCACACCTATGAGATTTTTAATCAGCTCATTTGAGGTAGGAAGACCCACTTTTAACCCATATCTCTTAAGGTGGGAAGACTCACCTTTAATCTGGGCCCCCGCCTTCTTGTGGCAGCCTATATAAAGGACAGGGAAAGAAGAGGTTATTGCTCTTTGCTTGCCCTCACAATCTTGACTGCCTATGTTTTTGAGATTCCAGCATTTACTGAAGTCCAGCTGAGACTGTCAATCTTGTAGACTGAACAACTACTGGATTCTTGGACTTTCCATCCAGAGACAGCCAATGTTGGAATAGTTTGACCACAACTTGTAAGGCACTCTATCTAATAAATCCTCTGTGTGTATATATATGTTTACACACATTCTATTCTAGTTTTCTAAAAAACCTTGGCTAATCTACCTCACTATGCTAGAATATTCAAATATAGTTGTGTAGCTAGTGACTGTTGATGGATGATGCATTTGGAAACCTTGACTTTATCTTTTCCAAAGGTCTAAGGTAAATATGTGGCTTGCTGAGTAGTTTTCCCTGTCCCTCACTTCCCTGGTGTCATCTGTGCAATGCTTTCCTGCTACACCAGAACTTATGTAGCTGTGCTTATTTTTGTTCATCTTTTCTCCCTGTACTAATTTCTGATGGAATGTTTGCCAAGAAATTGGTGGTTAATATATTTAAGAAGTAAATATAATGAAGTATTAGAAAAAATGTCTTAGAGGTACCCCAGAAGCCTTGGCTTAGTGTCTAAGCTCATTGCTGTCTTTAAGTCTCCTTTATTGATACATAATTGACATGTAGCAAATTTGTCCTCTTGTGGCATATAGTGCTATTCTGGAACTTAATATCTCTTCTTACCTTCTTTTCCTCCCCCCCTTTCCTTTGTTCTTACCTTTCAACATTGTTTTGCTGTTGCTCAAGCTACCTCAAACAGACTACCATACATCAGCCTTCTGAGTATTGGGATTCTAGGTCTATACCATCATGCTTGGGAAGTTTACTAATTTTGGTGTGTGTGTGTGTGTGTGTATAAAATAATCACAAAGATGTTTCCATCATACTAGAAAGTTTCTTTGTGCTTCTTTCAGCTATTTTCCCCATTTCCAAGCAAACCTGTTCATTTTAGTTTTACTTTTCCATAGTCTATGAATGCAATCTTATAGTGTGCAGCGTTTTGTTATACCATCTTTCATATAGCATGTATTTGAGATATTCACATCAAGGCAGAGTCTTTTGGGGGGAGGATGTTTTGAGACAGGGTTTCTCTGTGTACTCCTGGATGTCTGGGAACTTACTCTGTAGACCAGGCTGGCCTCAGAACTCAGAGACCCACCTGCCTCTGACTCTCAAGTGCTGGGATTAAAGGTGAGCACCCCCACTGTGTTTTATTGAGTGGCATTTTATTATATGGATGTACCTTAGTTTAAATAATCACTCACCAGTGGTGGGTATTTGAGCCATTTCTCCACCCCTCTCTTGCATATTGGTTTTCTTATTCTAGTTTTTTTTTGGGGGGGGCGGGTTGAGACAGGGTTTCTCTGTGGCTTTGGAGGCTGTCTTGGAACTAGCTCTTGTAGACCAGGCTGGTCTCCAACTCACAGATCTGCCTGCCTCTGTTCATTCTAGTTTTTAACTCATAATACTTGAGAAATTAAAGCATCAGTAACCTACTGCTTCCATCCCCATCTGCATCTGGTGCTTCCATTATTGTGCCTGTAAGTGTAGTTTACATGACAATAATGGTAGGACACATATTTTTTTTCAGTTATCTCATGAACTGCATAGTTTTTAGATGTATTTCATTGAGTTTCTATAAGTTTATAATTTCTTACCATTTAAATACTTTCTAAATCTTCACAATTGTCCAAAAAAAATGTTTCAAGTCCTCTGTTGAATGTTTTTCTTATGATAAATTCTTAAGTTTGCTTAAGACTTAAGTAATAAAAATCAGTTCAAGTGAATGGTCCAAACATGGTTAGGTGTCACTCGGGTACGTATCGTTTTTTAGAACTCCATGTCCACAAATCGGCTAGAAGCCAAGTCAGTTATGCAATCAACCCTTTGTTGTTTTACATTTTGTATCTCTCAGTGCATTGGTCCCATTCTTATCTTGCATTTCCTGCTTCTGGGTACATAAAGGAAGGTATCTGTGCCCAGGACATAGAACTTACATGTTTTTCAGCTCTTGGACACACTGTGCCTGGTCAGCTGTTTCTAATCTAAATTCGATGGAGAGAAAAATCTGATTTGAGATGTTTCCAGAAGGACAAATTTACTAGTCTGTGGCTTACTGAACCCACACTACAGAATTTTTCACATTAAAACTATTTTCTTGCTTTCCAGAATGGTGATTACAATCTGGCTTCTGTCTTAGGGTTTCTATTGCTATGAAGAGACACCATAACTATGGCAACTCTTGTAAAGGAAAACATTTAATTTGGTGGCTCACAGTTCAGAGTTTCAGTCTATTATCATGGTGAGACATTTGCTCAATATCTCTTTATTTCATGTCTGGATATTGCCCTATAGCCATGTCTAAAACAATGAACTCTCCCATCCTCCCCAAAGAAAACCTATTAGCAAACTTTGCTGTGGTCACCATGATAATTTTACTCTTTCTACAATCATTTGTTTATTTTATGACTCAAAATAGATGTGATATATACAGATATGAAATAATTGGCTATAAGCTTTTGAACATAGCCTTTTTGACACATGGCTAAGTCTAGAAAACATGATGCTAAGCGACAGAGTTGGTTGATAGTGAGGAGTTCAGTAAAGTTCTTAATAGCCAGGTGTGGGGCTGGAGAGATGGCTCAGTGGTTTAGAGCACTGACTGTTCTTCCAGAGGTCTTGAGTTCAATTCCCAGCAACCACATGGTGGCTCACAACCACCTTGAATGAGATCTGGTGCCCTCTGCTGCTGGTGTGCAAGTAGAATACTTGTATACATAATAGTAAATAAAATCTTAAAAAAGCCAGGTGAGGTAGCCCCACGCCTTTAATCCCAGCACACGAAGGCCAAGGCAGTGAATCTCTTGAGTTCAAGGTCTACATAGTTCCAGGACAACCAAGACTACACAGAGAAACCCTGTTTCAAAACAAACAAAACAACAAAGACCGAAAAACCTTAAATATCCTAAGAGTGGAAACTTGAGTGAATTTAAGGATTTTTTTTTCAGTTTTTACAAATGCATTCTTTCTATGTGACTGAACCCAGAAATGCTTCTAGATGCAAGTGATGTAGTTGTTCATTGTCAGTGGTTATGGTGAGTACATAGCACGGTGGGCTCAACATTTGATGTGTGAGGTGTTCATGAGGCAGCCCAAAGTTCTGGGGCAGATGGCCAAGTGTTTGTCATCTGTTTTGTGTCTAGAAAAAAAAGAGGTCTAAAGCATTAGCTCTGGCTCTTGTGATCTGTGGTATTGCCTTGTGGGACAAGCTATGGGAAGCCAGGTGTGGTGGTACGTACTTGCAATCCCAGCACTTGGGAGGCCCAGACAGTGGATCATGTATTTCAGGCTAGCCTGGGCTATATAGAACAGAAAGTGTAGTACAATGTGCATAATAAGTTTACCATTTTAGCCAACTTAGAACATGCAGTTTAGTGGCCTTATTCATATTTGCAGTGTTGTATAACATCTCCAGTAGCTCCAGCAATTTCTCATCCCAAACAGAAGTTCTGTACAAGTAAAACAACTCTCCAACTCCTGACCTTTTTCCTGCCAGTCTCTAATTTGCTTTCTGTCTGCACAGATTTGACTCAGAACCATATAAGAAATGGAATCTGGTATTTGCCTTGGTTGGCTTATATCAGATTTTGTTGATTGTCCAACCCTCAATGGATATTTATGTGGCATCTAACTTTTTTTTTTTTTTTTTGGTTTTTAGAGACAGGGTTTCTCTGTGTAGCTTTTGGAGCCTATCCTGGCACTCACTCTGGAGACCAGGCTGGCCTCAAACTCAGAGTTTGCCTCTGCCCCCCCCCCCAGTGCTGGGATTAAAGGCGTGAGCCACCAACGCCCGGCTTGGCATCTAACTTTTAATTATTGGGAATGATGCTGCAGCTATCTCCTCCCAAATAATCTGCTTTATATACTTTGTGGGTTGGAATGGCATGCTAGGTCATATGGTGATGTTGTGTGTAGCTTACTGGGTTGTTTTCCATGACACTGTCATTTTTCCGTTTTCATTGGCAACACACAACTTTGCATTTCTCCACATTGACACCCATGTCATAATATTAGCTTTCCTAATGGGTATAGCATGGTATCACATTGAGATTTTTGATTTGTATTTCCTGTATAGTTAATGCTCAGTGTCTTTTCATGAGATTTACCTTGCTCTTTGGTAGTGAAAGACCCCTAGGCCCCTAAAGGCCTCAGGATCCCAAGGAGCCCCAGAGACTCAGAAACCAGACCAAGAGCTGCAAAAGCAAGAGGGTTTATTGAACAAATGTGCATTCGGGTATCAGCAATATCGGGAAAGCTGCACACCCCAGCATGGGGTGCAAGCTCCTTTTATAGGAAAAAACCGCAGATCAGCATACAGGCAAGGGGCACAAGTGATTGATTACAAAGTATGATCTCATGTTAGAGTGATCACCCAGGTGTGATCTGCTTTTCTACAAAGGAAAAACCACAGAAAGCACCCTGAAAAGTCCTTGATTGTTGGCCAGCCAGGTGTGACCCAAAGAGGGTTGTCTTGGCGATTGCCCCCGTCTAAACCATAGGATGTGCCTGGGGTTGGGGCCAGCTTCCTGGTAATGGGCCGAGGCCTGTGGAAACCTTTTCTCTCTGTGAACTAAAATCTTTTAAAACTTTTTCTCTCAGCAAACTAAAATCTTTCAGTAGAATGAATTCTCCCTCTCTCCTGTTGAGGTTTTAGAAGAAGGGGGAAAATGTCACTTATTCTTGATCCTTGAGACTTAAGTGGTGGTAACTAGAGTCAAGTGAGAAAGTCTTTTCTCTCTTACCTCATGGAATTAGTCAGAAACACTAAGGGATGGGTGGGTGTATTAATTTCCTGTTGCTGTGATAAAACATGACCAAAAGTAACTTCTAGATGAAAGTATTTATTTCGGTTTATAGTTCCAGAGGGATGAGTATCCATCTTGGCAGGAGCAAGAAGCTGAGAGATCACATCTCAACCATAAACGGGAATCGGAGAGAGGATTTATGAGATGGAAGTGGGGTAACGCCATAACTTCCAAGCCGTGACCCCATTGGCAATTCAGCCACTTTTAGAATAGGAAAAGTTCCATCCCCTCCCTAAACCACCAACTACATATCAAGTGTTTAAATACATGGCCCTCTGTAGGATATTTCTTCCAAACCACCAAGTTCCAACTCATCCTGGCCTCCAGGCTGATGACCATCTCATAATGCAAAATATATTAGTCTAACTTCAAAAGACCCCTTTAAAAAGTCTTGAACAGTTTTAATACAGTTTAAAAATGACCAAAGCCTCTTTTGAGACTCAAGGCAATCTTTTTTAAATAACTCCTTTAAAGTTTATTTATATTTTATGCATGAATGCTCTGCATGTATGCCTGCAGGCCAGAAGAGGGCATTAGATCCCACTATAGATGGTTTTGAGCCCCCATGTGGGTTGCTGAGAATTGAACTCAGGACCTCTGAAGAGCAGCCAGTACTCTTAACCTCTGAGCCGTCGTTCCAGCCCCTCAGGGCAATCTCTTACCCATGTTCCTTTGTAGAGTTTTTAAAATGTGTATGTAATATGGCACAATAGTAATGAATGTACGTTACTATTCCAAAAAGGAGGAGTAGAGGTATAGTGAAGATAGACTGTACTAAAGTAAAGCTCCAAACCCAGCCAAACATCAGATCCTTACACAATTTCATGTCTGGTGGCTGAGCCACTTAGGTGGCTCTCCACCTCTAGCTTTGTCGCCTGCAACAAACAGATCTTTCTGGATGGTTCCACTTATATGTAGCTCTCCTGGAAAGATGTCTTACAGCTGTGGCATCTCCAGCATCTTGGTCTCCCAAGGCTTCACTATTATATCTTCACAGAATGGCTTTTCAGGGCTTCCTGGTCTCTCAGAACCTTCCTTCAGACTCTAGCACATGTTGCCTGGCCTCAGCAGCTCTTTGAATACTGTGAAGGAAGAATCTGCGGTTCTTACATCTCTCATGTCTGTAAAGCTAGTGCCACATGGACTCCCCTGCCAGCTTGGGGTGGACTCTCGCCCTTCTTGAACTACATTAGCAGATAAACTTCTTAGGATTTCCTATACAAATTGGAAGCTTAGGAGGGTGAGGCCTCCACCCCCAGCACTTTTCCCAAGGTTTCTGTGCAGAGCACATTCCTCCTCAGTCTTTTTAACAATTAAAGCATCTAACCAGGTGATGGTGGTGCACGCCTTTAATCCCAGCACTTGGGAGGCAGAGGCAGGCAGATCTTTGTGAGTTTGAGCCAGCCTGATCTACAGAGCAAGTTCCAGGACAGACTCCAAAACTATAGAGAAACGCTGTCTCGAAAAACCAGAATAAAAAATTAAAGCATCTTTTCCATCATATGTTTTAGGGTAACATTAAGTTTCCTATTGCCCTTTCTTCAAACATAACATCTTCTTTTCCTTTTTTATTGAAGTAGGTGTAGACAAAAGGATTACTCCACAGGTGTGCATTAGAGTAATGAAGAAAAATGGACTCAATGTTTTGTTGTCTGGAAATTTTCTGCACCCAAGAAACTAGTCCATTATGTGTTAATTTGGTCCCAGGCAGGTTTATATAAAGGGTATATAAGACATCAAATTTTTTGCCAAATGTTACAGGGATGACCTCTAGCCCAGGGGCTAGTACAGTCTCTGTTCTCCTCTGAAATCTCTTGACCACGACCTGTACCAACACAACTGTCAGCACCACTGTCTTCCAGGCTCCAGCTAGAATGGCCCATTAATCTCTGCTTATAGCATCCAACACTTTGTAGTCCAAAGTTTTCTACATTTATTCAAAAAAACGGAGAGCTTACTGTTCTCTGTTGGTAGGATAAAATGTTACAACCCAAAGCAACTTACAGATACCCTTTATTAGCTTCTAGTTCCAGAGGGTTAGGAGTATCAGGCTTGGAAGGCCTGGGAGTCCCGGCAGCAGGAAGCTGAGGGCTCACACCTCAATGGCAAACAGGAAGCAGGGAGAGTAAGCCAGAAGTGGATGAAGCTATTGTGTCTCAGAGCCTGGAATATAATATTATGCCCCAATGACATGCCTCCTTCAGCAAGGCTTCATGTCCTAGAAATCCCATAGCCAGCCCCAAATAGTACTACAGGTGCCTCTGAGGGACGTTTCCCATTCAAAGTACTCGAGTAGGTTTTCCTGAATTCTTAGTGTATGGAGTAAAGGGATTTGGGCTTGGGAATCAGCCTGGAAACCTGTGTCTATTTAAGGTCACCAAGTGAACTTGGAAAGATATTTGGTTAAAGAGGGGACCTGCCACTGAAGGTGTTGTATAATGAGGTGATGGCATTAAAGGGGTCCGAGTGTGAGGGCTGCAGAGTTGGGGAGAATGTGGGCTTGGGAACAATTTGGGTCAGCACCCCTTACCTACTTCTACACCTTTGGGCCCATGTCTCCCCTATGGAAGTGCTAGCTGCTGATACAGGAGTGGAGCCACATGTCACAGCTGATTGTCATTAACTGGAGTGGTTGAATTCAAAGTTCATGAGAAGTCTGTTGGGTTTTCACAATACACATTCAAGTAAGAAATAATTTTGCCTTTGGGTAGGTAAATGGCACAGACACAGGGCTCTTAGACTGCTTCAGATAACCCCAGTACATCCTGAGACTATCCTAAAGGACACCGTGACCCTGCTGCCCAGCCTGGCCTTTGTGATGGGAAGATTACAGAATGATTTCAAAGCCTCAGAGTTGAGGTGTGGCTCCGTGGTTAGAATACTTGCCTAGCACTTGCACAAGGCTTAGATTCCATCCCAGGTGTGCACTGACTGCCCTTCGGTTCTGATTTGAAAACTTCCTATATTTAATCCTCCCAACCCTGCATTCCTACGGGTAGTTCAGGAATCGGGGAATGACAAGTAGTTGTTTAGCCTAAATGAACTTATTAGTAATCTTTGTGGAAAGGGGGGAAGGGCTGTCTCTCTCCCTCTCTTCTTGCCCTTAGGAAACTCAAGGATAATTTTGTTCCTGGCAGATAGCTTTTCTCACAAATCTACCTTTGGGGGATCTAACCTCCTGATTGTCTAATATAGATTAATCAGGGTTGTTACCTAATCTCAAATTGGTTCTATGCCAGTGCTTTCTCAAGGGTGCCTTGTATCTGTTTTTGTTTGTCTCTGATTTTTGTCCCTTGGTGTTTCTTTGAGATGAGTCTTAGGTGGCTGTGCAGTGTCAGAAACTGGAAGAACTGCTCTAGCTGTTCATGGAGCAAGGTCTGAAATGTCTTTCTCCTTGAGTGATAATGTGCTATAAAAGAGGTTGGACACACAGTTTGTTGTAATCTGGCTCAGCTTTTCTTTGCAGAATAATTTATACTGTGTTGTGACCCAGAAGAGTACTGAGTGTACTGGTTTCTTATCTTAATTGGCATCAAGGATTGTAGCCAACTTCTTTGGTATGACATCAATACGGAAGAGCTGGCTGCTGCTTCTGGGAAGCAAGAGTAGTAATTTCTGTTTTAGAAGACACAGTATAACAGTCATAATTATGAGTCTCTTTATTTAAATGTCCTGTGGTGTGCTCACTCTGGCTATTCTAAACAATAGGGATTCGTGTTTGGATTTACAAAGTGTCTTAGTTAAGGTCTCTATTGCTGTGATGAAGTGTCATGACCAAAGTAACTTGGGGAGGAAAGAGTTTATTTGGCTTACACTTCCACATCATTGTTTATTATTGTAGGGAGTCAAGACAAGAACTCAAACCTGGGCAAGAACCTGGACACAGGAACTCTGATGCAGAGGCCATGAAAGGGTGTTGCTTACTAACTTGGTACTCCTGGCTTGCTCAGGTTGCTTTCCTTTGGAACCTAGGACCACCATCCTAGGGATGGCACCACCCACATTGGGCTGGGCCATCCTCCATCAATCACAAATTAAGAAAATGGTCTATAGGCTTGCCTGTGGCCCAATCTTTTGGAGGGATTTTCTCAATTCCTTCATTTCAGATGACTGACGTTAGCATTCGTCAAATTCACATAAAAACTACCTGGCAAACAAAGGCTGTATTTAATTTTAAGCCTGTAGCTTCAAGCCACAGACCATTTGCTGCATATATCCATAGGGAAAGTCTTTTCTTTCTTTCTTTTTTTTTTTTTTTGGCAAACTGCACGAGGTATTGTTATAGTTGCTTAACGACCTAACCCCATGTTAGCTCGGGCCTTCCATCCATCCACCATGGCGGATGGCTAGGAAAGACCTTTGGTTTTTTTTTTTTTTTTTTTTTTTTTTTATTCTTTTATTAGTTCAAATTAGGAACAAGCTTGCTTCACATGTCAATCCCTTCTCCCTTTCCCTCCCCTCCCCCCAACATCCCACCTGCCCCTACCCATCCCCCCTCCACTCCCCAGGCAGGGTAAGGCCCTCAAAAGGGGCTCCCCAAAGTCTACAACATCATCCTGGGCCAGGTCTAGGCCCTTCCGTAGGGAATGTCTTTAAAGCTTTGTTATTTTGTTTTGTATTTTTGAGATGAAATTTTAATTTGTAAGTCAGACAGGCCTTGAACTCATGGCTCCTCCCACCCCAGTCTCCTGAATGCTTGGATAATAAGTATGCATCAATATGTCTGGCTGTTTTCCAAAACTGTTTTGCTTTGCATCCTTGCCTCTAGCATCTGACTTTACTCTTAATGTGTATGGTATTCTTCATGCAGTATTAATGTATAGACTCATGCCAGTTCACCTAATGTAGTTATAAGTACATAGCTAAAGAAGATAAAAATTAGCGTTTTTTAAATGTTCCATGAACTTTTATTTTTCATACCTTAATGAGCAAGATGAGGCAGGGAGGAGGCAATAGATTCCAATCCTGATTTTTCTCCAGATAGTTTCAAAGCCTTGGAAGTCTTAGGGGCTGCCAGCATTGAAACTCTGTTTCAAGCAAGCTTGGGTAGTTCTGTGCTACAGACTCTGGTCTGAGTGTGACTTTCGGAGGCAAGCAGTGGACCAAACACTACTGGGAACCTTAATTCACACTCTGCAGAAGTCGGTCTTCTCAATGCAGAATGAGTTGATTGGATTAAATGAACTGACACTCTAGCCCGGGAAGATGACTTGAAGTAAGTCAATCTCCCTCCTGAGTTTCCCTGCTAGTGAGGAGACTATTTTCTTTCAGGAAACAGTCCTCTGCGGCAGTGTCTGTTTTTGTGTACACTGCCTGCCTGCAAAACTCCTTGGCGTGCAATTTAGGGATCTGAGTCATATAATCTGTTGTTGGAATTTGGAAGACATTCTTCTTTAAGGGCTGTTTTTCTATTTTGTAAAATAACAAATAGCTTTCACGATCCTAAGGGTTCGTGTTACAGAGAAAGAGCAGGTATGTTGGCCTGTGATTCTGAACCGACAGTTTCCAGATCTTTTAACTTGAGTTTCTGTGATAGACATGTCGGTGAAGAAATACAATCTACACAGTGTGCTTTATTTTGTTTCTGCGTGAATTGATCTTTAGTAGTATTTCAAATGT
Source organism: Cricetulus griseus (assembly GCF_003668045.3). Classification (NCBI taxonomy): domain Eukaryota; kingdom Metazoa; phylum Chordata; class Mammalia; order Rodentia; family Cricetidae; genus Cricetulus; species Cricetulus griseus. The sequence goes on from NW_023276807.1 coordinate 44,720,422, forward strand.
TTAAATTTCCAAAGAAAATAAATGTATATAAAGCAAGCATAATGTGAAAGAACTCTTTATTTGTGGGGGTTGCTCATTGCACTAAATTCTGTTACTACTGGAGGGCTGTGTGTTGGTCTTTGAATTGCTGTGGTCTACAGTGAGGATTTGTCATATGCATTGAAGTTTGGGTTTCTTGCGGTCTGGTTGTAGTTTCTGCCTTGTTGGGAAACTACATATCTACATATGTACTGTATGTATGCTGTTTAAGGTATGGTCAGAAAGCTTTTTTTTTAACTAATAAAGGATAAGACATCTCATGCTTAATTTTATAGCTGCTAACTTTTGACATTCTGAAGAATGTAGGTGAGATAGTTGAATATAGTTTATTCTGGGGGTTTAAACTGAGGGAAAAGACATTAGAATTTACAAACCATTAAGTCATACTGAAAGCTTTGCCATTTAAACTTTGCTTTCCTCCCCTTACCTTTTTTTGGGGGTGGGGGTTTTGAGACTGGGTTTCTCTGTGTAGCTTTGGAGCCTATCCTGGCACTCACTCTGGAGACCAGGCTGGCCTCGAATTCACGGAGATCCGCCTGCCTCTGCCTCCCAAGTGCTGGGATTAAAGGCATGTGCCACCAATGCCCGGCTCCTCCCCTTACCTTTTGTTTGCAGCATTTATTATGTTGCTTTACCGCTGCTTCAAGACAAATCCTAGAATATAGGGAAATGTCAAGATTATCATTTTTATTTTTTTCAGACAGGGTCTCCCCCTGTAGCTTGGGCTAACCTAGAACTCACTATATAGGCCTGGATGGTCTTGAACCTACGGCAGTTTTCCTGCTTCAGATTCCCAAGGGCTGAAATTACAAGTGTAAACCATTGAGCCTGGAACAGAGGTTACTACAAACAATATAATATCTACTTGTTGGGAAGGATAGTTGTCTGATGAGGTCTTATGACAGAATTCAGTTCTGTTCCTCTAGAGAACTCGAACGATACAGGCAGATTTAAAGAGTATATAGCATACTGAAGTATAGTTATTGTAAAGGGCCCATATTAAAACATTGTGGGACAACTAAATCTCCCAGGAATGTAGCTTGAAGACTGAGTGTAGGGCCTCCACATGCTGCTTTGGTGGTTTCAGGAAGTTCTTGAGCAAGAAAACTTTGGACTGAAAGTGTATTTGTAAACAAGCTTGCAGGTATCAGGGTCGTTGAGCCTCAGTGGGCCAGCTGATTGGATGTGTGGCGACTCACAACTTCCAGAAGGCTTATGCTAGGAGTGTTTTCTCAGTGGTGGCATCCTTAGCATAATCATCCAGGGCTTCAGTCTTCCTAGCTCCACACCACCCATGGCTTTGGTACTTTTTTGAGACTGAGTTTCCCAATGTAGCCTTGGCTGTCCTAGAACTCATAGAGCAGTCGTAGATCCACCTGCCTCTACCTGCAGAGTGACAGGATTAAAGGTATGCCACCTTGCCCAGCACCCTAAGTCTTTTTTTTTCTTTTCTTTTCTTTTTTTTTTTTTTTTTCTTTTTTTGGCTTTTCGAGACAGGGTTTCTCTGAGGCTTTGGAGGCTGTCCTGGAACTAGCTCTTGTAGACCAGGCTGGTCTCGGACTCAGAGATCCGTCTGCCTCTGCCTCCTGAGTTGCTGGGATTAAAGGCATGGGCCACCAACACCCAGCTACCCTTAGTCTTTTGATTGTATACCATGAATTACTTAAGATCTACTGGCTATACTAAAATCTTAACAGAAGAAATCAGTTCCTAGTACCAACGTTCAGTTTTTCCATAAGAGCTGGGACGTAGAGACAGGAGGACTGCCTGGACTACAAAATACAAGGCCAACCAGGAAACTAAGTGAGAACTTGTCTCAAAATAAATAAGTAAACATTAAAATTTAAGCCGAGTGTTGGTGGCCCACACCTTTAATCCCAGCACTCGGAAGGCAGAGGCAGGGAGATCTCTGTGAGTTCAAGGCCAGCCTGGTCTACATAGCGAGTTCCAGGATAGGCTCCAAAGCTACACAGAGAAACTGTCTCAAAAAAACACATAATAATAATATTAATAATGATAATAATAATAAGCAAAATTAAATAAAATTACAAAATAAGGCCAGTGCTAAAGCTTATTGGTAGTGTCTTCCTGGCAGGCTTTAGACCAAAGGTTCTCTCTCCAGCACCTAAAACCAACAACAAAAGGTACCCTCTACCCCCACCAAAAGAAACCCCTTTATACACAAGGCTTAAACAGTTCATGAGTGGTATGTTTCTTCCCTGCTTATGTGTGTGAAAAGGTTACTTTTCTTTGGTGCTGATTTTTGTTCTGGTGTGTGATGGCAGCTTTAGAGAGACGTGATTTGCCAGCTCTCTGTGTCTACTGGGCTCACCGAGAGTCCCCTTTCAGAGCCAATGAACATGGACCTGTTTTCCAGATACTTTGGTAATACTTCATTATTCCTACAAAGTATTTTAATTAATGAAATTTAGGACCTTAAAAATCTTATGTATCTTTAATAACTTACCCACGTACGTGGATTAAAGACATGTACCAGCACACCTGGCATTAAAAGTATCTTATGTACAAACCTCAGTATGTAATTTATGTGAATGAGTGGGAGATGCGTATATTTTTGTTGAGGTAGTTGTAATTTTTCCTTTTTTTTTTAACCTGTGGTATAAATGGAGTTTCTCTGAATTCTTTGTTATACTTTCTACTTAAAAATTCTAAAATTTATGTTTTTGCTCCTCTCATACAATACATCCTGTCCACTGTTCCCCTCCCTCCACTTTTTAAAAATACATAATCTTGACCAGAAGCTTGGTACATGGGTTACCAACAGATGGCCTATTTATTTACATGTTTATTTACTTTCATTACTCGGTTTTTCTGTGTATCCCTGGCTGTCCTGGGTCTCTAGACCAGGTTGGGTTCAGATTTGGAGATCTTCTGGCCTCTGCTTCCCCAATGCTGGGATTAAAGGTGTGTGCCACCATGCCTGGCAAATTTGTGTTCTTAAAAAGCACATTGTTTCCCTTTTTATGATTAAATGGCATCAGTCTCTGTTTTAATATATTATTCATGTTAACCCAGATCTCTCTGGCCTTCTTGAAGCTTCATGTGAAATGGGTCATTAAGTCTTTCAGCCCTGTTGTTACAGTCAGGTCCTAAACTTGTATATTAGTTTATGTAAAGAAAAGGGAACATTGTGTTTCTTCTAATTTACACTAAAGTTTGAAATCCTTTCTGCACCAATGCAGAACATGATAGATTATTTATGCAGCTTTCCCAAACGATCTTCTGTGGTTTCCTTCTTTAAATATTAATATAAGTGAAGTAATCCTTTATAATAATGTTTAATTGAACAGACATTTACTGGGCATATGTTGTGTGCCATGCTCTCTCCTATGCGGTGCAGATTACACAGTGGTCAGCCTTGTGAGCGTGTCTGGGGTTTTCTTTGCATTCCTTCTCCATCACTCTGTCAACTCGGCTCCATTCTGGCAGTGTCCTGCTTGCTGCTTGTCTCCAATAGAAAGTGGGCTACAACCTCAGCCATGCCGAGTGTCAGCGTCTGTCTTCCCAGTTCTGGCAGACTGGGGAGCATATAAATAGAATCCGAACTCTGAGCTGCCCCCACGGCTACCCCCTTTCCTGTCCGTGCCTCTGGAAGCTTCTTTCTCGAGACATTCCAGCCTCCCATGCACTTTGGATCCTACCCACCTGCACTGCCTGGCTCTCCATCGGACAAAGTTCTCTATATTTTTCCCCTGACTTCGACAGATCAGCATCCCCTCATGTGATCTGTTCATTACTCCTGTGACATGTGGATGTTTTTTCTCCAAAGCAACTTAGCTAACTGTTTAATATATAATATTATATAATGTAACACACATATAATGATGATGATGATGATGATGATAATGTGCCTCAGTTGATTGTCAATGCTAGTAGTGTTAGCCTCTCTGGAGCCTAATCATGGCCAGCACAAGGCAGATGTCAAACTCATGCTTTAAATAGTGTTCCAAATTGTATTCATTATGATGCAGTAGTACTCACATGATCTCTTTTTGGTTTTGACTTGAATACAGATTTTATTCTAAGATCCAAAAGCAAAACTATTATTAAGAAATGGACTGAACAAGAGTCCAGCCTCCCAAAAGGGTGTCACAAGCTGGAGACCCAGTGTGCAAATTTGAACCTATCAGGAAATGCCAGACACCAATCTTTAGATCTGAGTACAAGGCCTCTCTGGGCCTGAGGCAACACCAAGAGATGGCTGCTGGTTCCTCAGTTTCCATTTTCTCTTCGTGTGTGATTATATGGAATTTCCTGCTAGGTGTAGTCAGCCAGTATTTGCCCTCTTGGCAATATAGCCACTGCTGTTAGGAGCAGGGGCCAGAAAGCAGTTTTCATGCCTGCTGCCATGAAACACAGATAGTAGTGCTACTTTGGGCCACAGATCCAAGGTCATGCATGATGGAGCAATGAGAAAGGGGAAGCCTGGGCTCTGATGGCTAATGGGGTCACCTGTGCAAATTTAAGCAACCCAGGATAACCTGTGCAAATTTCTGTGTGACAATTTGTATCTTACACTATTGACTTGGCAGTTTACTGTATTTGAATCTAAATGGAATTTACATAAAAAGTTCAGTAGTGTGTTTTATGACTCTGGACAGGCAGTGTGTCTAGACAGAAGTAAGAACTGTCTGGAACATCATACATTCTTTTGGAGTTGGCAGAAGTTTCTTTTGTGGACCAAAAGAGCATTAATGTGTTGGATCGGTGTTAAAATTCCATAGATCATTTTTGAGTTCTTTTCTAACTCTGAGAGCCGGTAGCTTTGAAATATTGGACTATGTGTCAGTGATTACTTTTAAAAGTCATTTCTAGTTCAGTAGTAAAGTCCCAAGTATGTGTAAGTCCCGATTTTTGAGTTCACATAGACCTACCCACATACCCCTAAAAAAAAGGTTTAAAGAAAATGGATAGGAGCATCATGTGGTAAGAAAATTCTAAATAGCGAAAATAGGAGTGAGGAAGATTCAGTGTCATTGTTAAACATAAAGTTCTATTAAGTACAGAATTTAGGAAGATAAGCATGGTTGTCCATTGTCTATTAGGGTTGCATTCCAAGACTTCTGGGACATAACTGAAGGCTGCAAATGGTTCCCAGCTGTCTAGATGTTGCTTACTTCTATGCATAAAAACTTACAAAGGCTACCTTACCCAGGTAGGTGTAGTAAGAGTCAACAGTCAGAATAGAACAGTTATAACCATACACTGTGGTTAAAGTTACCTAACACTTGTGAATTGTATATTTCTGGGATTTTCCATATGGACTTTCTTGATTAAGGCTGACTGCTGGTAATTGAAGCCATGTAAGTGAAACCACAGATAAGGACAAAATGGTCTTTCTTGCCTTAAGAGAATCCTACACAAGAACAGCTTTGAAGTTGTCCTTTCTCTGTTGCCTATTGTCTTCACTGTGTTGAAAACAGAATGTTTATTTCTGTCTGTGAATATCACTGTGCATTATTAATTCATCGTGTTTTAATTTCTTGTTATAGATGAGCTTTTCTGTTTAAGACTGTCTCATGATGTAGCCTAGGCTGGCCTGTAGCAAACTTTCTCAAATGTAGTCAGACTTTCCTTTGTGGGACCTCCAGCTCCCCAAAAGTGACATGGAGACTTAATATTAATTATGAAAGCTTGCCCTTAGCTTAGCCTTTTCCCCAACTAGTTTTTAAATTAACCTGTCTCTATTAATCTACATTCTGCCATGTGACTTAGTTTCCTCTGCTCTGTATCATGTGTGTGACTTCTGAGGCTCCTGGCAAAATCTGCAAACCTAGATCCTTCCCCATTTTTTCTCTCTCCCTGGAAATCCTGCCCATTCTCTCCTGCCCATTCAGCTCTTTATTAAACCAATCAGAAGGTGCCTTTACAGTATATACAGATATTCTGCAACACTGGCCTTAACCTTGAAATGCTTCTGCCTCAGCTTCCCTAGTGCTAGGTGGTTATAGGTGTGCACTTGTGGGTAGGTGTTTGCCCATACACATGAGTGGAGGTCAGAAGTTGGTGTTGGATATCTTCCTCAATTGCTTCACCACCACCTTTTTGTTTTGAGGCAGGGTCTGTCATTGAACCTGGCACTCACTGTTTCCAGCTAAATTGATCTACCTGTTTTTATACCCTAGCTCTGGGGTTATAGGTGTGCACCACCATGCACTAATTTTTTTTGTTTTTAATGTGGGTGCTGAGACTCGATACTAGGGTCCTCATGCTTGTAGAGCAAGCACTTTACCTGGGAACATTTCAGTGATACCCCACTGTTTGCTTTAATCTGCTGATGCTAAATTAGAGGGCAAGGTGGTGTAGTAAAGCTGTTTTATTTCTTCCACAGTTGTTCGTTCATTTGCTCTCTCTCTCTCTCTCTCTCTCTCTCTCTCTCTCTGTCTCTCTCTCTCTCTCTCTCTCTCTCTCTCTCTCTCTCTCTCTCTCTCTCTGTGTTTTTGGAGACAAGGTTTCTCTAACAGCTGGCCTTGAACTCAGAGATCCTCTTGCCTCTGTCTTCCCAGTGCTGGGATTAAAGGCATGCGCCACCGCTGCCTAGCCTGTTTGCTTTTTCTTAATACTAATACCTACTCCGTCCTGTTTTCTATCCTGTAGAAAAATCTCATGTTCTTCAAAGGCTGTATGTGGTTTCTATTCATTTTTCCAATTTATCACAACTTTCCACATACCCTCTCCCTGGAGGGCCTCCCTGCTGGACCTCCCTTACTTCTTGTTGCCTGTGGGCTACTGTGGGGCATTTCTTTGGGTTCCTTGTGTTTGAAGGCACTTTGAACCTGATCATCTCATTCTGGTAAACTGATTCTCCTATTTCTCAGTTTTCTGAGACAATATGAAAAGTTGGGTCTGACATTCATTTGTCTAAAAATCTCTTCATGTCAACCACATCTTTTCCTCTTATCTAATCTAGCATCTATCGTTTATAATTTTGAGATAGGTCTTGTTGCCAGACTAGCCTCTAACTTTTGGACTCAAGTATTGTCTCACTCTCCCACATAGCTTGGAAAACAGGCACAGGCCATTTTGTCTGACGCTTGAAGGTGGCCCGACCATGCTTGCTTCTGAACTGTGCAAACTTTGCTTCGTTGTCTTCATGCTTTCAGCCTCAGAGAGGTGTTTTTTGATGATACATTTGTTGTTGTAATTTATTTAACTCAGCAGTTAAAAAAAATGAGCACAAAACAGTACTTAGCTTGGCCCACTCCAGTGTGGCCAGCTCTGGAAAATTATTGTTTAACACTCTATGTGGACTTTCCTCACTTGTGCAACCTCCCTCCTCTCCTCCCTCCCTCCCTTCCTGAAACAGGCTATCACTGTTTAGCTCTGGCTTGCCTCAAACTTGCTATATAGCCCAAGCGGTCCCCAAATTCACAGGAATGCGCTTGCTTCAGCCTCCGTGTACTGGGATTATAGGTGTGGGTCACCACCTGCAGCAAGAGCATCATTGTTTATGAACTTGAAGAGTTGTTAGTGAATTACTGAGAGTTTCACAGAGTTCACTGGAATAGCTCACTGTGTCATCCTGTTACTGTACAGTTCTGTTTTTTTTTTCTTCTATTTTAGAGCTTCATGATGACAGGTCTTTGAGTCCTCCAGGTGAAATTAAGACCTCACTATTTAGATCAGAAATTAAGCTAGGACAGAATCTTTTCCTAAAGTAAATGGAATGGGGTGAGTTTCTGTCTACACTCAGTTTCTTTAAGCAAGGAAGGGTGGGATGAGTAACAGATGAGTACTTGATGTATCTGGTGTAAGACATGACATGGTGAAAGTTTGGGCATCATGACGAGATGTAATGGGAGGTTGGGACTTGTATGTGGCCATTGAGGTAGACAGGGCAGATGCCATTTTTTCAATTGGTGAAGGCCAGACTCCTTTGCAATTGCGTGGTTCTCATATATGGTTCTTCATAGACATTCAACCATTCATCAATCATCAGATATATTCTTATCTTTAACATTGCATAGATATTGAGATGTTTTTTTTTTTCTGTTTATTGAGTGTGCTTTCAGTTTTACAGTCTTCAGCAGCTGAGCCAAACTTGAACAGGTCAACACAACTTCAGTAAACAGGCTCTCAGTTCTCAGGTTTAAAACGGCTCTACAGTCTCATTGATTAGGAGTTTGACTTTTTACCAAAGATCACATATATATATATATATATATATATATATATATAATATATATATATGTATATAAAGTATAATATAATTTGCATAATTTGTGACAAGCTTTATAAAGTTGGAAATGTATCAGATCTTTTGAAAGGATATGTTAAGGAGGTAAATACTAATTATAAGAGAACTGAGTCCATGCTGAGGTGCACTGACATAGTAACCTTTCCGAAAGAGTCAATAGAGATGAAACCAAAAGAAATCTGCATTTTGATGATTGTGAAGTGTAGCCGGTGTCTGGTGCTGATGCAGGAGCTATTAGGCTAGTCCAGGGTTATGCAAACTGTACTTGTAGTGCCCACATGCCAACTCTTTTTCTGTAAGTTATTTTAGTGGAGACACCATGTTTGTTTACTTGGATAGTATCTTACTATCCACAGCTACATTTATTCTTCAAGAGGAGAGTTGAGTAAAAACATTCCAGATTGTACATTCTACAAAACCTGAAAGTATCCACCATTTTTCTTTAGAGAGTGTGTTTGCCAAACTGAACTACATTAGCAAAAACCTGGGGAAGGTTTAAGAACAGAAAAGGAACCAGGGAGGTTGTTTGGTTTGTAGGTACTCATTGTGATAAGCTGCTGTCTGGGTGGGAACTATTTTTTCTTCCTTCAAGATGCAAATACATAGAATTTTTGTTTTTGTTTTTCAAGATAAGATTTCTCTACATAGCAGTCCTGGAACTAGCTCTGTAGCCCAGGCTGGCCTCAAACATACAGAGACGTACCTGTCTCTGCCTCCCCAGTGCTGAGATTAAAGGAATGTGCCACCACTGCCTAGCTAGAATTTTTTTTTTTTTTGTAGGCTACTATAGAAGCTGTTTGACTCTGTGAACATCCTCTGTGTTCATGGAGAGGGAAGATAGACTCCTTCTCTCTCATACTATCTACCTCCAAGGAATTACTGATCATATGGTTTTTGTTTCTATTAGGCAAGTGTTAATTAACCCAATTCTTCATTTAGAAAATGACAAGAGTTAACTACTCTCTACATCCAAAGCAATAGTATTATCTGATAATATAATCTATGGTAGCCAAGCCAGTAAATAACAGCAACACACACACACACACACACACACACACACACACACACACACACACACACACAACCAAAGTTAGTCATTTTCAAATATAGTGTTATTTGGTTGCTCACTTGCAGAGGTGGTCCTGGCATCTTAACATGTTGACACTTGAAGGCCTTACTTTGCTCATCTGTGTCAAGCCCTGTAAGGAGAAGGAACTTGAAGGATTGTGAGTTTCACAGTGAAAGCCTAGTTGGGTGGTGCCTGTAATGTCAATTAAGTTCTTGTCCAGAATGCATTTGCCACAAGAAATGTAGGAAAATAAGGAAGAGGAAAATGGGCCAAGTAGCTAGCCAGCCAGTCCTATTAGTCATAAAAACCACTTTGTTTTTGAGTGACAAGAAGGAGCCCGCCTTCCCTTCCCATCTGTTTGTTTCCTTTTCTTCTCTGGAAACTCTGAATCACTGAATGACATTGGCTGAAAGTCTATCATTTAAGCAGATAGTGTCATCAAGACAGCTATTGGTATATGTCTTAATTTTGTATGGTACTGTGTACTGAATAGTGACAAGAGAATGTCCCTCACTGACTTCTTTGGACAACTGTTTCCAGTTCTCCCACTCCTGGGTAGAAGGTAAGATTGTTCTCCTGATGTGGCTGACACCGGCTGGTGCTCCACGGCCTTCTCTTTGCTCTGGTGAGGTATTAGCAGAAGTGGCCCATGTCTCCTACATACCTAGGTCACTCACTGCTTTACCAGTGAGTGCATATTGTGTTTAGTTGAACCACTGCTGTGACTTGTATGTTCTTGAAAAGGGGTCTAAGGAGACTGATTCTTGTGATTTATAAGCTATAACTCCTAACTGTATTTATATTTATATATTAAAAGATGGCACTTGACCCATTGAGCTGAGTTACTTTGCCCGAGTAGCTGTTTTAAAACTGAGGTTTAGAAATAATTATTACTATTTTCCAGTTCTTTATTATTTTGCTGCTGTTGGTAAGACAATGTCACAGTTCAGATGGCCTTGAAAGCAGGCTCCCTGCCTGGTGCCTTTTTGAGTGCTGGCATTATAGATGTGCACTACTCATGGGCTGATTCGAAACTCTTGACCTTCTAAGTCTTAAGAGTGTGCATTTTGGTTATTCAGGATAAACTGCCTGTTGTATTCCCAAATCATTCTGAGTGAGCAATTTAGTCTGTCCTGTCATCTTGATCAGAGATTAACTCTCTCCTGAGACTTCTCTTTCAAAAGGGACCTTGATCATTGTACCTCGTTCTGCTAGAAAGTACTCCTGATGAACTTGAAGTTCTCCTGAGGGTGAAAATGGTTTGTCCCCAAGGTTTTGACTTTGCTGCTGCTGTTGTTTTTGTTTGTTTCTTTCCACTGTTTTAACTCTCTGCTTTGTTTAGGTTTTTTTTAAGAAATTATTTATTTATTTATTTATTTATTATGTATACAATATTCTGCTTCCATGTATATCTTCACACCAGAAGAGGGCGCCACATCTCATAACAGATGGTTGTGAGCCACCATGTGGTTGCTGGGAATTGAACTCAGGACCTCTGGAAGAGTAGTCAGTGCTCCTGAGCCATTGCTCCAGCCCTGGTTTTTTTTTTTTTTTTCTTTAATGTTTTCAAAATAGTAACTTTGAGGCTTCTTAACAATTGAGGCAAAATTATATTGCAACTGCCAGAATATGAAGTCTTTGCTTTATTGAGTCAGGTGAGATAAAGTCATAGAATATGCGACTGGCACATTTTCTATAACATTTAGGTAGAATTCCTAAAAGTAGGGGAGGAATGAAATTGGTCCTGATAACAAGAGCATGCATGCATTCATGTATGTTTTGAGGCTAGAGGATAGTCTTGGGTGTTTTTCCTCAGGCACTTTCTTTCTTTCTTTCTTTCTTCCTTTTTTTTTTTTTTTTTTTTTTTTTGGTAACTGAAAACAAGCTAGGATTCTTGCTGGCCTGGAGCTCTAAAGCAGGCTTTTTTGAAATCATGACAGCTTGGCCTTAGTTTAGGCTTGTTTTTTTTTTTTTTTTTTTTTTTTTTTTGAGACAGGGTTTCTCTGTGTAGCTTTGGAGCCTATCCTGGCACTTGCTCTGGAGACCAGGCTGGCCTCAAACTCATAGAGATCCACTTGCCTCTGCCTCCCGAGTGCTGGGATTAAAGGCATGCACCACCAATGCCTGGCAGTTTAGGCTTGTTTCTAACTAGTTCATATAACGTAATTAACCCATTTCTATTCATCTACACAATGTCATGTGACTTGTGGCTTTCACCTGTCCTCCTGTGTTTCCTGCTTTCTCTGTCTGTCTGGCGATTAACTCCACCTTTCATTTTCCCCAAGGCCTCTCTGTCCCCAGAAGTTCTGCCTAACCTCTTCCTGCCTAGCTATTGGCCATTCAGCTCTTTATTAAACCAATCACAGTTAACACATCTTCACCCAATGTGAAGGAATATTCCTCAGCAGAACTCCCCTTGAATTAGGCCAAGCAGGGTAGACATTTAGCAACAGGGATTCCTGCCTCCACCTACCTTCCCAGAGCCACCCCCACACCCTTTTAATGGCCTCTAGAAATTGAACTCCAATCCCTGTGCTTACAATGCAAGTGCTTTATAAGCCATCTTCCTCTTTTAACAACCTCCTGAGGGAAGGACAGCTCCCCTCTTCTTGTCCAGGGCTTTACCTTCACAGTAATGGTACGTCACAGGCATTGTGTCCTACAGTGAATAGTAGGGGATGGCTTCAAACAAAATGCATAAGTCAGATCATATGCCTGTTATTTACACATGTTAATATGTATTATAAAGAATATTGACAATACACATACACACACAACCCCTGAAAGTTGAAAAGACATGTGAGACCTTAAATTGTAGCCTTATTCTTTGAGTTAATAATACTTTTTTTTCCCAGAAAATATTTCCAGAGGAGTTGATTACAAAGGCATTTAGTGCCATTTTAGAAGAGAAAAAAACTAAGCCAGGTAGTAGTAACAAATACCTTTATTCCTAGCACTCAGGAGGCAGAGGCAGGCAGCTGTGAGTTTGAGGCTGGCCTGGTCTACATAGTGAGTATCAGGACAGCCAGGATACACACACACACACACACACACACACACACACACACACACACACACACACACACACACATATGTATATATATATATATAATATATATACATATATATATTATATATATATATAATATCCCTGGCAACAGCTTAAAAAATACAATGTGACGATGGTGAGACTGGTGCTATAATTTCTGATTACAAAATAACTTAATTTTGCCATTTGAATAACTTAAGTATATGCCTTTTAAAATACTTCTATGTTTTATGCACTTTGGAAAAGATCAGGTAATAAAATTCTATGATTTGAATTTAATGACTCGGTTTATGTGGGCATGCAATTTCTATAGTCCTGGTAATAAAGCTTACATTTCTTATTAACGATTCTCTTCATCCCTCCATCATCATCTTTAAACCCCTGCCCAGAGAAGCATCTCCTTTTCTTTCTTTTCTAGTTAGCATACAAAATAATGGGTCTTATTGTGAAATTCTCATCAGTATCATGTTTTGTTATTTGCACCCCCCCCACCGTTACTCACCCTCATCCCATTCCTCATTCTTTTTCGTTTCTGATGGTTTGAATGAGAAATATACCTCCCCTCCCCCAACATATAGGATCAAATATTTGAGCACTTGGTCCCCACAGGGTGGCACCATTTGGGGTGGAGAGCCTTGCTGAAGGAAGTGTGTCCTGGGGGAGGGGAGACTTTGAGAGTTTATGTTCCTATCCCACTTTGAGTTGACTCTGCTTCCTGTGTGGTGAAGTGTTTCCCACTCCAGCTGCCTGCTGTCATGCCTTCCCTGCCATGATGGACTCTCGCTCTGGAACCTAAGCCACTACAAACTTAAGTTTGTTTAGGGTCATGGTGTTTTATCACAGCAACAGAAAAAAACTGAAATGAGCATTTATACCATATTCTTTTATAGGATCACCACCTTTCAAGTAGCAGAAAGGGAGCTGGAGAGATGGCCTAGTGGTTAAAAGCACTGGCTGCTCTTCCAGAGAAACTGAGTTCCATTGCCAGCAACCACATGGTGGCTCACAACCATCCGTTATGAGATCTGGTACCCTCTTCTGTCCTACAGGTATACATGCAGGTAGATCACTATAGATGATAAATAGATTTTTTTTTTAAGGAAGCAGAAAGGTATATCATTTGGTGCTTATTAAAATGAATGCACACACATGATTTAAACATTTAGCTTGAATGTATTTTATACCTGGGTAAAATCTGTGGGGTTAGCAAGATGACTCACCGACCATGCCAGATGACTTGAGTTTGAAACCTGGGATCCACATGGTAGAAGGAGAAAACAACTATCAAATGTTATCCTCTGACCTCCATTGGGATGCCATGGCACACATTCCCACATACAGACACAGTAAATTAATGTAATGAAATACTAATTTGTACCTCAAAAAGTTTCAAAATCCCAGACAATAGTTTGTTTAGTGATTACTTTTAATAGTCTGGTGAAACACTTGACCAATTTACACTAAATATGTTATGTAGCTCTCATTTGTAGGATTTGAAGCCTCTGAGTTGATAAGTATATAGAGTATTCGTGTCTATGTGGGTGCACACATGTGTGTACACACTGTCTAGAAACATTCCAGCCTCTTTGCATCAGTAGACACTGATTTCAAGTTGCATGATCAGGAACACACAAAACACTATTAGTGATAACACTGGAGCTTTTGGGTGTTTCATGGTTCCTATTAGGGTTTTTTACTTAGGTCACTGGAGTTTGAATGTGGCATATTAAAATTACAAAGTGGGAAAATAAGAGCTGCTCTTAATTCAGAATTTTAAGGGTCACATATTTGGTGTCATCATCCCCACCAGATATTTTACTCAGAACACAGCACAATGACATGTGAACAGCGCAACACTGAACAATTAAGAGGGGAAAGTCATATGAAATTAATCTCATGGATGACTTGTAGTTCTACCTTGAAGATCTGGACTTTTCTCAAACGCAACTAAAATTTTGTTAGACTTTTATTCAAATGTATTTGTGTAGCGAAACAAAACCCTGCTGGGTGGTAGTGGTGCACACCTTTAATCCCAGCACTCGGGAGGCAGAGGCAGGTGGATCTCTGTGAGTACCGGCCAGCCTGGTCTACAGAGTGAGTTCCAGGACAGCCAGAAGTTACACAGAGAAACCCAGTCTCAAAAAAACAAAAACAAAAACAAAACAAACCCCCCTGGATTTTAAATCTTTAAATTTTTTTTGGGGGGGTGGGGGCGGGAGAGATGGGGTGAGAGTCAGAATGTGTGTCCTCCTCTGAATGAACGATGATGTGTGTGGAGAATGTACGTGCCTCTGCACCATAGCATATGGGTAGAGGTCTGACAACTTTGTGGAGTCAGTTCTCTCCTTCCTTTCAGTTCCGGGGATTGAGCTCCAGCTGCACAGCAAAACACCTTCACCTTCTTAGCTATCTCCACGGCCCAGATTCACAGTCTTTCTGGACATTTTAAACATTTGCTGTGAATTTACACAATTCAGTTATTTTTAAGTTTATTCATGGCAGTGTGAAACTATGAGCAAAATGAATTTAGAACCTTTTTTTGCTCCCCCTCCCCCACCAAAACATCATTCCAGTTATCTGTCCTCTTCGTCCTTTGCTACAATCATCCCTAACATACTTTGTGTTTCTATAGTTTTGCTTGTTCTGGAATTTTGTATAAACAGTATTTTAATAGGTAGTCTTATGAATGTCTTTTTTCTCTTAGTGTAATATTTTCCTATTACTGCAATACTATATATAATAACTTTATGCATTCTTGTGTTCAAGAAGTATTCTGATATATAAATATGTGAGTTTTTTTTTTCAATCTATTTACTGATTGGACATGGGTTCCCTCCCAACCTTAGTCTTCATCTGTTGCAGAAGATGCTTTAGTTAAGATCACTTGCACTTCTTTTTACTGTGTCCTGGCTGTAGGTCAGGGTGGGGTGGGGCAGGGAATGTGGCTCCAGCATCTCTTCTCAGACGGGTAGCAGTTCTGGTGGATAAGTTTCCCCCATTATGCTATCATCTCACCTTTTTGACCCCTTTAGACACTTTGTCTCCAAACTCAGTCTCCAGTATAGTTGAAAGTTAAGGGACAGGGTTGGCTTCAATGTATCAGTTAACCCTATTTGGAAGTGTTATACAGTTCAGCATACTGTGACTTTGTTCTCACAGAGGCAACTTCAACTCTTGAACTCCACCACCCTCATGCCTCAGAAAGGCACATGGTTAAGACAGGAATGAAACAGAAAAGAGAAATGCAAATTCCTGGAGTCTCTTTCCACTCATTTGTCGGGTCTGGATGGTCTCTCTGGTAATCACTGTCCTTAATGTAGAATAGGGGCCCTTCTGATGATGGAAGGGGCATTCATGAATTATGCTGGGAAGTGGACATAAAGGAACTGCCGATGGAAATTAGGATGAATGGCTTCACAGTTGACCAGCAAGAATGAAAGACTGTCACAGACCTAGTTCCCTCCCTTTGGAGAGTCTCTGGGAGCCAGGAAGGTAGATGTCACCTGTGACATTAGTCACAGGGCCTTTATCTGTGTCCCCATATCATCATGCCCCATTCCTTGGCACACACGAAGGTGTCTTTGAAAGAGAATAGATGATGGTGTGAATTCCTGCATTCACAGTTATGGGTTGTTGGTGTGAAAACAGTGGTGTAAATTAAGGATGATCTGCAAATTTTTTCTAACATTTATTTGAGTCAAATGTTTTATATCTTCCAGGAAACAACAAATCAACTTGAAAGCATCCAAGACTGTCATCCTGCAACTGGGCTGGGAAGTGATAACTAGGGAGCTGGACCCTTTATTCACTCTCTCGTAGATTTAAAAGGATGCGAAGAGAATATAAAATGGCAGAAATTTAGAGTTAACATTCAGGATGAATGATGATAATTCAGATAAGACAGATGAATTGCGTTATATGTTTATCAGTGATAAAAACGGGAATACATCTGAATACAACACAAAGCCATCATCTACACAGTGCCCTTCAACGAGTCACTGGGATTGGAACATTGCAAGCCCAGATGACATGGTGGTAGACTATGTAATGGATCCTGCTGTGGACACCAATGGAAGTGTTTCTGTAAGCCATCAGCGTGTTGAGCCTTCGAGTGATTTCATTGGTAAGCCTGGGTTTGCAGTTCGTAGTGATCCTACCCATCAGTCTTCTGCACTCAGTACAACGGAGTCCCCAAACCTGCACAGCAATTTGGATTCCCTAGAGGCACTCCAGGGCGAGAGATTTGAGCCCTCTTTGCCCTGCATGCGCAAGTCTGATGGTGATTTTGGTTGTGCAGACTCCTCTGCAGCTTTGGAGCTAAAACAGACATTGAACATGAAAGTAGACTCAATTAACTGTACCTTTAAAGCACTCCATTCTAGTGACCAGGGTCAGCCTTTATATGCTCCTGGAGGTCTGCAGCCAACGGGTGTGAGAGGTGGAAATACACTATCCTGCTCCAAGTGGACATCACCACATTCCTATAAGAAGAATGTGGGAGGAATTCATTATAATAGAGAGGGCTTTGAAAACCTTCAAGCCCCACCCTCAGAGGCTCTGAACACAACCTACATAATATGTTCTGATGTGCCGATGCAAACCGATGGTGAAGACATTGGAATTCAATGTCACTATTCTTTAGGAAATGTCACCAAAGAGTACACAGATGGGACAGAGCAAGGACTCTTTGGAGAGAGAGAGATACAAGCTGTGACACCAGTTTCTGGTGGCATGGAGGTTCCCAATGGGTCTGTATTACAGGGGTTCTATTGTACATCTGAAGATGAACCGAACAGTAAGACACATTCACACGGCTCATATGGTCAACAGGAAATGGGCCAAAATCTACGAGAAACACTGTCCAACTGTCATGTTGTTGAATGCCCTTTACTGGCACCAGCTTTTGATAAATGTAAAACCAGAGTCCTGGACTCTGAGTGTAAAGTCACTGTGACTGAAGACCTAGACATTGCCTCTTATGACAATAACTCAGAAATCCAAAATAGTGCTGGAGAGCTGACCCTAAGAGGTATCCCAGGGCAGAGGATTTCCTTTTATGAAATGGCTTGGGACGGAAATGGTAGAGCTGTTAGCACAAACAGTACAGCTTGCACGTCAATATCAACACAAGTTCCGAAAACCCCTGATATTAGCCTTACCCTTTTACCTGTTGACAATACAGAGATGTGCAATCTTGTAGAGAATAGTCCAAGAGATGGTAAAAATGCACCAAACTTGAAAGGTGCACCAGTGAATGTGTCAAAGCCTAATCTGGGAAAATCGGCTACCAAAACAAATACCCCCATGGGCAGTAAAGTTAGGAAAACAGAAATCATACGTTATCCAATACCAAACTTCAAGAACATTAAAGCCAAAGTTATATCTAGATCAGTGCTGCAACCCAAAGACCCTTCCCTACCAAAGGGTACACCCAAACCTCAGAGTACTGGGGTCTCCTCAGCCCCACCAGTGCCTTCTAAACAGTTGACAGTTGTTAGCAAAACAGAAAAATCCGACTTTACTGCAGACAAAAAAGCAGAACTCCTAATTAACAAGACAGACAAGCAACCATTTAATAAACTCATTACCAGCCAGCCTGTGCATGTTACAACTTATTCTAAAAACGCTTCGCTCAGGGTTCCAAGAACAACATCTGCCACGAAATCGAATCGGGAGGATGTTGACAAGACAGGTTCTTCTCATGCAGTGGTTGAGACTGGGTCCGTAGCTGTGTTTTCCCAGATCGAAGGCATCCTCCCAGTTAAAATGAAAAGTTCAGAGTGTTTGGAAGTAACATATGCTTCCCACATCGATCAGATTAACCCTGAAAAGGGTGAGAAGGACAGCTGCACTCCAGTGGAAAAGCAAGAGCTGAGAAAGCCAGATATGAACGAGTCTTTTGAATGCAAGTCCCTGTCTGTGGTAAGTGAAAGCTGCTGTCTGCTTCTAGGAATGGGGAAGAAAGCTGCTGTATTAACAATTCATTTCCTAGTATCTGCTAATAATATCACTGAACTTGGCTCATTTGTATTTGGGTATTCTTTGTCTTGTCAGCCAGTATGGAGTGTTGACGAGTCAAAATACAATGAACGTGCATAGTGAAAAACTTAGTTTCAGGAGTTTCTTGAACATGGGTGTTCCTTTTTGATAGTGTTTTAAAAGAATGTTAATATTTTAATAAATTTAGATATTTGAAGTGAAATATCTGACACCAGATTGCATTTTTTCTTACAAAACAAATGGGGTTGTAAGCATGCAAACCACATTGAAGAAATGGCTAGTGAGTGCTGGTAAACATATCAACATGAAAATCACTCCTGGTATCTTGTTGGAGAGAGTAGCCCTGGAGGTAGAGCCTATTCTCACAGATTTGAGTCTGCTTGGACCAGCTGTGTGGCACGGAGTCCTGTAGCTTTGCCCCAGCCAGAAAGGAAAGAATTTGGGTGGTGGGTGTGTAAGGTCACCTGCAGGTCATTTGCATTGGTTTCTAATACATGAAAGAAACAAACCCATATACAGTAAATAAAGCAGTTTGTCTTCAATGGCACCTGTCAAATCCTGAGTGGGACTAGATCGTGCATTATGTGCAGTTCAAAGGTTATTTTTCTTTAAATATGCACAAGTTTTTTTTTTGACAAAAGTATGATCAAACTAGTTTTCAAAACATTTGCCAGGCTGCTGTTGTGTGTGTCTCCTTAGCTCTATTTTTGGCAGTGGAGAGTTAGGTGTATTTTCAGCTCCACACAGACCGCCCTTGAAATGCTTGTCCTCTAGATGGGAACAGATCTGCGTGCAGAGGAGGAAGATAGACATCTTTGGGGACTCTTGTGTAGGAGGAATGAAACACAGCACGGTTAAGTACATGTTTGTTTCGGGTTACTTAGCAGGTAATGTAGGCAATGTCTAGAGGATAAACACTGGACATACTTTTGGTTTTTTGAGACACGGTTTCTCTGTGGCTTTGGAGACTATCCTGGTCCTTGCTCTGTTAACCAGGCTGGCTTGGAACTCACAGAGATCCTCCTGCCTCTGCCTTCCAAGTGGTGGGGTACTGGGATTAAAGGCATGTGCCACCAACGCCCAGCTGCAGATACTCTTGCCTGGGTCAGTTTGCAGATGTTTGGCTTTATCATAAAAACTCTATTGGTAAGGATGGAATGTCCCAGAGGTCTCTAAACCAATAGGCTACTATATTGTTTCAGGATACAGACTGTTCAAGTTCTTTTTATGTCTAATTGAGAAAACTCTGATCGTTTAAAAGTGAAATATACCAAATAAAACTAAAATTCCCAATTATAATCAAATAGTCTTAGATAGGTATTTCTAGATATTCCTAAACCAAGATATTTTTTCTTCATTTATGGGGAATTTGGTTATCAACATGTACCCAGCATGGCTTTGAATTGAGCAAATTCAGCACACTGTAGCTCAGGCTTGTCTTGAATTTGAGGTTGTCTTGCTTAGCAGCCTTAATGCTAAGATTAGTTATGAACCAGCATGCTTTGCTTTATGAGAGATGTTTACTGACTTGTTGGACCCCCAAGACCAGAAAAAACCAGCATAAAGTTTGTTAAACATTGGTCTTGAATGTAAATTGCTTGTGTAGTTCTAAAACTGGAGAGTTTGGGTTTTATGTCCTTATCTTTCTAATCAGGTAGCTGCAGGCCCATGAGGTGAGGCCATGGTGAGATGGATGCCAGCAGTTTGCACCTTGAGCAATGTTGCAGTGAGGCCTTAGAATTAGCTGTGAGGTGCTTTGTAAGGCTGTCAGGGCTGTCTCATCACTGGAACTTTCACTTATCTGCTAGAATAAAGAACTATGCTTCTGTGACCCTGTCTTACATACAGTAGCACCCTCCAGTTTGTCTAATTCAGCGCTCTCACATTTCTAGCCTCAGGAAAGGAGGTTTGAAGGAATGAAGAGGCCAGATAGACCATCCTAACCACAGGCTGTGGCTTATTGTAGAATGGTAAACAGGTGAACTCACATTGCCATAGAAGGATGGTCTTCTCTCCTTCTCTCTCTCTCTCTCTCTCTCTCTCTCTCTCTCTCTCTCTCTCTCTCTCTCTCTCTCTGTGTGTGTGTGTGTGTGTGTGTGTGTGTGTGTGTGTGTGTGTGTGTGTGTGTGTGTGTGTACTCTTGGTCTTAGTCTCCAGCTCAATCAGTTTATTTCAGGATGCCTACCACCTTATGACTGTTTGATCTGGGTTCACCTGAAACTTTAGAAAGGGGTGGGCTTTTTTGGGGGGGGGAAAGAAGTGATTTAATTTAGACTACTATAGAGGGTTGAAAGTAGGTGCTCAACGTAGCATGTTAAAGGGAGCTGTTACATAAAGGAAAGATGGACTCAGGTGCCTTTCTTATAGGCTGTCATTTAATTGTCCCAGTAATACTCAGGGCTTACGTCCATTGTTCTTTTCTGTAGGTCAACTGCTATCTGTGATTATGCTTCAGAGGGTTTTATTTCAAACTCACAAAGCTGCAAAGGAAACAGATGCTCAAAAAACTCAGGTCCCCTATATCTAAGAAACCTCAAAATTTTTCAAAATGTGGGATGTGAAGGTAAAACAAGTGATTTGTGGAAGGTTCACTCCCATAAGTTGAAGTTTTGTCTACTTATTACAAGAAAATTTCTGTAGGTAGAAGATTCCGTGTTATTCTCCAGTGTCAACGGACCTGCACTCTTGGGACTCTAGCTGTTAGATTAGTATTGATTTCACCTAGTATATAGATCCAACAGCCATTGGTGTGGGACTTTACATCTATCTATTGGAAACAATCATCTGTATTTAAACAAAGGAGGGCCATGGTAATAAATATGCAAGCCTGAGCTTAAGAGCATGAATTTTAGAAAATTTTTAATTTGTGGCTGCTTCATTCACTGCAAAGTGACCTCCCTATGAGGCTCAGTTTTTCTCTATGTAATATGTAAAGGGAGAAGAAAATTGTAGTTTATAGTGTTAGAATTTGTACCTTGTGGTGATGTATTGTTTATGATCTAGTAAAGCCAATGGAGATTACTTTGCAAAGCCCAGCCACACTAGTTAGCTACAGAAAATAGACAGTGGTGACACACACCTTTAATACCAAAACTTGGGAGACAGGCAGATGGATCTCTCTGAATTCAAGGCCACTCTGACTTACACAAGAGTGAATGAAGAGTAACAGAACAGATCTCATGCCTTTAATCCTAGCACTTGGGATCACACTCCTTTAATCCCAGCACTAGGGAGGGTGCAGACAGGAGTGATATGGTTGGGTGGAGAAAGGAATAAAAGACAGGAATTCAGAACCTTTTGCCTGAGGATTTGTGGACTTTGAAGACTCAGGCTCCTATTTCCTTATCTCTACAGTGGAAATTGGTTGGTCACCTACTGTGTATGCCACATAGGATAGCACTTGTTAGGGTATAATGGCAGGCAGCTTTGGTCCACGTGTTTTATCTAGTCAAGCGGGTCTGTCACAAAATAAGCCACCAGGGCATAAGAACTGCTTTATGAGCGTAATCTGCTGTTTTACAGGAGATGAAAATGGGTAGTGGCAATCAGGAAGATTATCGAGGGGAACTTCTAATGAAAATGCCACTTAGTCACTTGCCATAACTTATAGGGCATGCATCTGGGCATAGAAAACACCAAGTGTAAAGATGAAAAATCATAGGAAGGTATTCTGATGCAGGGGGTGGCCAGGTGGATGTGGTGATGGGAGTAGGGAATGAATGAAGGGAAGACAATGGCAGGGGCTGCAACATCCTAAAGGGTTTGATGTGGCTTTCTTTAAAAGAGCTAAATTTGAGGAAGGTTTTTGTGTGGCAGAGTATTTGTACACTGTGAAGATGTCTTTGCCATGGTGCCTTGGTTTAACTGTGAGCTAAAGGGCCAATAGCTAGGCAGGAGGTATAGGTGAGATTTCCAGGAAGAGAAAGAAAGAGTAGGAGGAATCTAGGTGGGGTGGAGAAGCTAGAAGACACAGAGGAAACAGAAGGTGCAAGATGGAAGAGCTGGTAATGCCACATGATAGAACGTAGATTAATATAAATGGGTTAATTTAAGAACTAGTTAGGAACAAGCCTAAGCTATAGGACCACCTTTCATAATTAATAAGTCTCTGTGTGATTATTGGGGAGCTGGTTGGTGGGACAGGAAAAGACTCCTTACATTTTTGTAGAAGTGGGGAATAGAAGCAGCAGGGGCTGGTGAGACCAGACAGGCCCTGAGGACATGATTTCAGTAATCCTTTTGAGTAATGAGCCTGGCTTTTTTTATGAAGGCAGGTAGAAAAGTAGGTTCAGGAGGTAAGAAAGGAAACAAAGACAAACATAGCTTTCATTATTAATAGGCACCAGAGTATGTTAATAGGAAATGGGGAGTAAATTATGAGATGAATAGGTAAACTGGTTTAATTTTTGAAAATGTTTCATGTTATTTTTTAGAATGGGATATGTCTTAGTTAGGGTTTCTATTGCTGTGAAGAGACCATGACCGTGGCAACTCTTTAAAGGAAAACATTTAATTGGGGCTGGCTTACAGTTCAGAGGTTTAGTCCATTATCATCATGGCAGAAAGCATGGCGTTGGGTAGGAAGACATGGTGCTAGAGAAGGAACTGATGTACATCTGTATATCTTGATCCACAGACAACAGGAAGTGAACTGAATCTGGCGTAGTTTGAATGTTAGGAGACCTCAAAACCAGCCCCACAGACACATACATGCTTCCTCCAATAAGACCACACCTATTTCAACAAGGCTACACTCCCTAGAGCTTACGGGGAACAATTACATACTACAGAGTAGGATAGATAATCTTACTGAGTTATTAAACTTAGAAATTAGAAAGGAGAACCACCATAGAACCACCATAGAACTATCTACTTCTACTAGATTTACCCCTGAAGGAATCAAAGTCAACATTACCACAGAGACACCCAAATATCCAGGTTTACTGCCTTACTATTCACATTAATCAGGGTTGGAACAAGCCTAATGCCCATCAGCAGATGAGTGTTTTTATATACACAATAAAACTTTAGTCATCTGTAAAAGTGAATGCAGTTGTCTTTTATCAGAGAATAGGTAAAACTAAAAACTAAAAGTAATCTCACGAAGTCAGACTCAGAAACACGTACATGGTTTCTTTCATACACAGAATTTCTTTTTGTATAGTATACATGTGTGTATTCATGTTAGATACATACGTGCGTGTGCACGAGGGACTCTGAAAATAGAGGACTAAAAGAAAAGGGAAAACTGGGGACTAAAAGAGATGACAGATCACAAATCAAATTTTGTCTTGTGTGCTAGTATAAGTATACATGTGTAGGTGTACACACACATACATGTGACATGAAAGTAGAAGGCAGATTTTTGAAGAGGAAAAGGTTGGGAAGATGGATAAAGAGTAGTGAGGGGTTAAATATAAATAAAAATATATATGTGCAAAACTGCCTTATTTTGTATGACATGAAACTATTTTGTAAGCTAGCTAAAAGTTAAAGAAGTAGAATGGTTTTTTTTGCATAGCACAAGGGCTCTGTTAGAGATTGCCAACAATAATAGGATCATTGTTGTTCTTTGTGAGTAGGAAGGTCTCAGTGGGGAGGCCCAGACAGAAATTAAATATGGGGGCAGCTGAAGGGGAAAGTGTTGGCTTGGGAGTGTGGATTTTGAGTGCATCAGTCACAGTTGGAACAGCAGACAAGCTTTGTAGGGTGAATCCATGGTGAGGGAAGAGAAGCAGACCAAGTTGTAGCCCCAGTGAAGACTAGTCTTGAAAGGTACCAAATAATAGGACCCAGAGAAGGGGGAACTAGCTGAGGGCCTACTATCCAGGGTATTGCTGAAGTCAACTTGGGCACTGAAGATCAATTCCACTAATGTGCCTGAAGATAGATCAGGACAAACTGAAATGAGCTGTGAAGAGTCTTAATTGCTCTTAGTAAAAATGGTATTTAAACACTTCTCTGGCACAGGCACGGAGATGGAGGTTCCTCTCACAGAGCTGACACCACAGGGATGGTGTGATGAAATCATGATGAGACAGGAATCTTTACTGGTTTTCTCACAGGATTCTGCACCCAAAACTGCCACCACCCCAGGAAGGAACATTTCCAAGCCGGACACCTGCAGCCTGAGAAAAGCACCAGGTCTGAAAGCCAAAGTGGGCCCTGCTGTTTCCTGCCTGAGGAGGAAGAGTGACAGTAGAACCCTAGGCTCTGACAGGGCCTTATTGCCTCAGAGGATCAGGCGTGTGTCCAGTTCTGGTAAGAATAAAGTAACTCAACTGTACTCTCTTATGCAATACTCTATGGATGATTTGCATGTAAAATTGGGCTTGGCAGAAAGCAGAAAGACCATCTTTTTAGAACTAATGCATGATGTCACAAAAGCAGCTAGCATTTTTTGTTTTTGTGGTCTGACAGCTGGTTCAGGAAAGATGGGGAGTCTGTGGAGACAATGCAGCCCTTACCTTTGAGCAGTGCAAAGCTTCTTTGGGGAGTGGCTGACATGTGTAAACGTCCAGGCTACCCAGAAGTAAGTGTGTGTGTGTGTGTGTGTGTGTGTGTGTGTGTGTGTGTGTGTGTGTAACTGTGCAGTTGGCTAACTGTTGCAAACATTGTGATATTCTTGGTTGTCAGTTTTGACATACCTGGAAAGAAGGAACTGCAACTAAGGAATTGCTTTCATCAGATTGGCTCCAGGGTATGTCTATGGTACATTTTCTTGGTGGATAATTAATGTAGGAGGAACCAGTACACTGTGGGCATACTGAGGCAGGCAAGCCTGGGATGCAGAAGAAAAGTACCTGAACATGAAACCTGAGAGCAAACACCAATAAGCAGCATTCATCCATGGTCTCTGCTTCTGTTCCTGCCGTGACTTAAGTGACGGACTTTGACTTGGAAGTTTGACTCTGTTTCAAAAAAAACAAAGGGTGTGGAACATGCAAGATGACTTGGTGCTGGCTTCCAAGCCTGATGCCCCAAGTTGATCTGAGGGTCCCACAAAGTAGAAAGAGAGACCAATTCCCACAAGTTGTCCTCTGACCTGTACACATGCACTCTAGGGTATGTGGTCTCTTTCTCTCACACATTCAATAAATAAATGTAATAAAACTTTTTAATAAATGGCTACGTGCTTAATATGCTAGAGTGTTTTTTTTGAAGGACTGTAATATGCCCCCATCACATATGAAGAGATTTTTTTCCCCTTGAAGTTTACTGAAAGACATACAGAGATAGAGCAGCTAAAAAAGTGAAGCTTTTCTAATGTGAACTTTAATTTACCTTGGCTTGACTTTTAGAAGTTCTAGTTCTAGTCAGATTAGGCTGAAATTTGATAGTACCAAGAATGGCCTTACTGATTTTGGCAGATACACAGATTGCTCTGTGTTGGGAGCTGGAACAGCAAGTACAAAATTCATCCCTTTCTGAGACTAAGACGAAGGGCCTGCTCAGTTACCCAGAGGGCTGAAAGAATTTCGTGGGGAACACCCCTTATTTCTGCAGGTACAGCCTTGAGTAAAGGCATGTCAGGTAGATCCCTCATAAAAATACTGACTACTATTGAATGTTTAAAAAAATGTGCCTCCAAAGTGATGTGTCCCCACATGTGAGAACCCTTTATAGAATCTATAAAACCAGCTGGGTCCTGGACAACCTCTTCACTGCACGTCAACTTCACTTTTTTACGATCGATTTGCCCATTCCATGTCAAAGCTGCTGGTGTAAGGTGCCTGCTATGCTTGAACATGTGCTGTTTAGACTCTTGGTTAATGTCAAGGTCATGAGTATCGAGGGGTAGACCCCAGATGATGTGGGAGAAGAGGGATTTGCCACTCATCTCCATCTCCAGAGGGAACAGAGAAATGTGTCCCCATCAAGTGTTCATCATTTGGGAGGAAAATAAAAGAGAGGCTAAAATGTATTGGGGGAGCAGTGGTCTTTGTTTTCTCTACTGTCACCAATTGGGAGTCAACCAAGTTCTGGTCCTTGCTGCTGCCTGGTGGGGCTTGTGGTCTTTGCCAGGGGCTGGAGAGCTCTCTTCATGTTTCAATGTTTGGAGCACCTGGTACTTGGTGTCATGTGGAGCTCTGGTCACTGTACCCTGGCCTGTACTTAGGGCTCTGTGTTCTGGTTTCATTCTGTCACCACTGAGCTGCCAGGCCTGCCTGGCAAGCATTTCCCTCCCTTGGCATGGGCACTTGTCAAGTGTAAGGGTTTCAGAATCTTAGGCTCCAACAGCTTTTGCAGTCTTGTTTTTCTAGGGATGATAAGGAACTCTCCTAGATTTCTGAGAAATGACTACTACTGGTATGATTATTGGAGCAATGTCATACTTGCCTACTTAGGCACACATGCCTTTTGAGAAGTCAGGTCCCTGCTGGGTTCTGTTTAAACAGATGGAATTCTTTATGGAGCTGATCAGTCCTTTTAAAATTCCCTTTACCGTGTGTTGTGTATATTGTCTTAAGAGAAATGTGGACATGTTAGTCTAAAGATTTACTTTTTCTTTTAATGTGGGTGCTGGGAATTGAACCCAGGTGGACTTGGTTAGAGTTAAAAAACTAAATTATAGGTAATATATTAACATTAATATCAATAATAAGTTTTTATTAATAATAACATATATATATATTTTTTTCTTGTTTTTGAGACAAAGTTTCACTCTGTTTCCCTGGCTGATCTGGAACTTTCTGTGTACCTCAGGCTGTCCCTGATCTTGGCAATTCTCCTGCCTCTGCATTGAGTACTTAGGGCACAGGCATGTGTCACCATGTGCAGTTACTTGGCAGTTTTCTACATATAGATATAAGAAAATAGAATGTAACTATAACCACTATGGGTTTGAATTTCATTTTACTTTCTATGATTGGAAGACATTCTGTGGACTGAATGTTTGTGCCACCCCAAATTTAAATGTGGAAGCCCTAACTCTGGAGGTAGGGCCTGTGAAGAATTGCACAATTAAGTGAAACCATAAAGACGAGACCCTAGTCTAAACCGACTTAGAGGAAGAAATACCGGAACTGTAGCTCAGTCTTATGAGGCACTAGAGAAGGGGGCCATCTTGAATGCAGGAAGAGACTCTTACTAGGAGCAATTTAGCTGAGACCTTGGTCTTGTGGGACACAGCCACTAGAAATAAGAGAAAATAAATTCCTGTTGCTTGCTTGGGTCAGGCAGTCTGGAGTGTTTTTTTTTTTTTTTTTTTTTCTGGCTAGCTGAGGGAAGACAGAAGACTAACTCAGTTGCACAGGATTCTGTTTAAAAATTAGTGACTGGGACTGGTTGGGAGAATCCCCAGAAATTGAGAGGTGTTTGTTGTGGAGAGTAAGGAATGTAATACGGCTGAATTCAAGGTAGAACAGAAACTCCAGGAGCAAGAACAGTACGCCTTTAGATCATTGAGAGCCTTTGCCCTTTGCTGTACAATGAAGTGTTTGTGTTCGCCCACTGAAACCAAATGGATGCCACTGTCATCTCCCACACTTACAGATGGGAAGGTAAGTGGCAGCGGTCTGCCAGCCAATGTGGGGTTTTCAATGACTCCTTTCAGAAAACTAAGCAGAAAGTCAGACCCAGAGTCAAAATAGCATTTTAAAAAAGTTTTAGACTGAGTATGAGAATGGATACAGTTATACCATTGGGGGGGGGGCATTTCACTTGCCAAATGTGGAAACTTACATATGATGCCAGAATATAAAATAATACAAGTCAAACCCAAGCTCTTTTGCTTCTTCCGAGTGTGGCTTTTGTTGTTGGTGGTGGTACTGGGATTGAACCCAACATGCTGGCCTTGAGCATACTAGGCAAGAGCTCTGCCACTGGACCAGATTCCCAGCTCCGTTTTGTTTTTCTTTTGTTAATGAACTCAATTAAGAATGATTAGATAATGATGGAAATTTTCATAACAAGTATAATACTGATGATAATCAGCTCACTCAAATAAATGTGTGCCAATCTCTAGGTCTCTAACTTCCCCATTTCACCTCTGAGTTTACTTAACCCTTACGATGATTTTCTGAGACTCACTTCCAACTTGTAAACTAGGAAGCTGACCCACTGCTAAGTTCAATGACGTAAAGCTTTTACAGCTAGGAAGGGCAGAAGTGGGACTCAAATCGGGCATTGGGGGCCCCACGTCTGAGGTCTTAGCCTGACATTGTCACTCTAAAGGAGCACACATCTTTAATCCCAGCACTCAGGAGGTAAAGGCAGGCAGCTCTCTGTGAGTTTGAGGCCAGTTTGGTCTACAACATGAGTTACAGGACAGCCTCCAAAGCTACAGAGAGAAGACCTATCTGGAAAAACAAAACAAAAATAAAAACAAGAAGCACCATTGGACCCCCCAGTTTTGAACAAATTAAAAATTGTTTATTCCTGGCTCAGTGGTTTAGAGACTGTGGCCTGCTTAAGACCCTGGACTTGCAGTATCTTCTCAGCTTTCTGCAATGCCAATTCTTTTACAAGATCATTGAAAACTGAAGGCCAGAGGAGGAGTCAGCCAGGAAGTTCACCATGCTGTGAGTTCTGACATCTACCGAGATTCACTCACTAGGCCATTTAGTTTGGACTGATTTGGGTTACTAAGTCTGCACTTCTCTGGGTAGTATAATGGTCCCCTTAGAATCCAGCCTGAAGCACGTGGGATGACAGAAGCAAGATGGGACACCCTCTCTGTCCTGCACCTGTATCGGAGCTGGGAAAGCCTGGTCCTGCCCCAACCAAAAAGCAACTCAAAGGACTGCCCAGGGGTGAGTGAATAAGTGTTGCATGCAATAGACAGCTTTTAGTTTTACCCTGGAGAAAGAGAAGTAGCGTTTGGGGAGAGTAAACCTTCATTTTTATTTGGCTTTTTTGGGTTAGTGCATCCCTTTTGAGATGGCAGTACATCCAGAACTTGTCATGACTTATCTGTTATTGTGAATTTTTCTTCTTTCTCATTCACTTGTACAGCTTCTTGGTTTGTATGAACACATGTTTTCATGTATTCAGCATTTAAAATCTTCAAAAATTTTATAGTATTTCCTGAGTTTGAGAGAGGTAGTAAAAGAAATTTTCTCATGTTTATGAGTTATTAAAAACTAGAAATTATCACTGCTAACAATCTTATATTTGTAAGTAACTCTAACACACGTTACTCCTGTGTCTCGGGACTTCTACTGCAATGGTAATCATAGCTGATAGACTCGGGAGTTTTATGATGCGGCAGGCACTATCCTAAACTTTCTTCTGTGTTTGGTCACAACTCCTGAGGGGTAGTCACAGTGATTCCCCCCCCCCCATTTCCACAGGAGTGTCTGAGGGTTTGCTAGCTCAAGTAACTACCAAAATTACACAGCTGATAATGAACAGAGACTAGGGAGGGGCCACACTGATAACCTACAAAAGTTGGTTGTTAGGCCTTGTTTACACAGGTTAACAAATGTGAGTGCATTAAAAGGCATGTAAATATCATGACAACCCAATGAATGCTTATTTGTGCTGGTACCTGTGCTTGGTGTGAGGGATAAAGAAGTGCAAAAAGAAAATAAATCCCCAAAGCCAGGTGGAGTGGAACACACCTAAAATTCTGGTGCTCAGAGGCTAGTTGCAGGAGGGTTATTAATTAGTTCTAGGCCAGCTGGGACTATTGCTTGAGACCCAGTCCCAAGTCCCACTCTCCTCCTTCTCCCATATATACACACAAAAGAGACAGACAACTTCAGGCCTGGTGGTACTTATCCTCGAATGGGTACTTATCCATAAACTAAGTGAGTGAAATGTTTAGTACGTAAGGTAGTGGGTGATAAGTGCTTAGGAGAAAAAGCAGCACAGAACTAGATTGTACATTGGATGGTCAAGAAAGACTCAGCAAACAGTTGGAGATGGAGACAGAAAGCACGTGGGTGTCAGGGTGGTGGACTTTCTAGACAGAGTGAACAGGCAGTGCAGAGAACCCAAGAAGCTTGTGTGCAGGTCCTGGGGAGCTGTGCATTGACCACTATTGATAGTGTGGGTGGTGGAGAAAGGATGGGAGATGATGAAAGTGGAGGGAGTAGGGCTTATAAGCACAAGAAAGGCATGTGTCTTTCCTCCTCCCCAACATCATCACAGTGAGTTTAGTCTTTCTTGACATTTTCCACAACTCTCAGTAGTAATTCAAGATTTGCTTTATAGAGTGGCTCATGAAATGTCACTATGTAGTTGCTTAGCCATCAGGAGTACCTGCTATGTAATGGGCAGTTCCATAGGTTCTGAGACTACAATTGTGGTTAAGTCAGTATCTTTTAAGCCCTGGGTGTGGGGTCCAAACAGAGCACTGTCAACTGCATGTCCTTGCTGCCCAAACTGTGGTGATTTTTCTTTCATGTCTGTCTCCTGCCAAACTGACATGCATAGGACAGGGTCCAGCGATGAGTTATTTTTATATTTCCAGTGCTCAGCACAATGTACCTGTTATATAACCGGCATTTCAAGTGTCCTTTGCTTGTTTTGGTCAGGGACTTCAACAAAGCACTGAGTTGCTACAATACAGGGAGGAAACCGCTCAGCCTAAGGGAAGACTGGAGAAGAGTGGGTGCATTTGGGTTAATCTTTGTGGGCATCTGAGGGAGCATGTCAGTAGACAAGATGGCTGGCATCACAAGGCTTCTGAAAGGCTGGTCTGTCTGGGGATGGTTTGACCAGGTTCTGGACGGCAGCATGTGTTCAGATCAGTGACAGTGGACCCTCTGTTCCAAAAGACCTGCAGTTAGATGAGTTCCAGTCACCTAGATGTAAATCTCAAGGCCCCTACATGGTTCAGACAATAGAAAATATAGCATGTGTTTAAAATACTTCGGACTTCCTCATCTGTTTGCTTGGTGGAAAATGGCTTCAAGGATATGCCTACATCATTGTTAGATGGTTGGAAATATATGGTTGGATATAAGTCAGTTGGAAGGAGAAGGATGCATGTTTCTGACTTAAGATGATACAAATGTATAGAGGTTACTCTAACCCGTGGAGAAAAAGTCAATGAGGATAAGAGCAAGGAGATAATTACAACAGCTGGGGAATGCTTTGAATTTTAATCAGCTCACTTAGGTAGTTGTTTCTTTTCTTTCCATCATAGTAGGTTATTTTGAAGGTAGGTGACATTTTAACTGAAAAATCAGGAGGGGAAAAAGAAACCCTCTTTTCATCTTACTACCACGGATAGATACCCTCTGGTGTCAGAATATATGGCTAGTATTCCTGTGCATATATAGACATATTACAGGGCCAATATCCACTCCTAGAAATCCCGTTCTGAGTGATCAGCAGTCATATCAGATTAGTTGATGGCACTTTGTTTACACAGTTTATGAAATTGCCTACTGTTTAGGGTTTCTTTATTTAATGTGTTTTATGCTTGAGTCCTATATCTGCGTGTGCACCTGCGGGCCAGTATAGGGCATTGGATCCCATTACAGATGGTTGTGAGCCATCTTGTGGTTGCTGGGAATTGAACTCAGCACCTCTGGAAGAACAGCCCAGTGTTCTTAACTGCAGAGCCATCTCTCCAGTCCCTTGTTAAAGGTTTTTTGTTTGTTTTTTTTTTTTTTTGCTTATTTGTATTGTTTTGTTTTGTTTGTTAGTAACATGGTTTTCAATCACTACATTTTCTGCATGTTCTGTTGGTCTGTTTGTAGTTATGGTACTATAACAGAATACCACAGGATGTGTAATTTGCAGACAATAGAAATTAATTCGGCATTCTGTCTAAAGGGTGGGAAGTCCAAGAATGTGGTGCTAGTATCATCCCATGCACACAGAACAAGGGAGTGTGAGAGAAGAAACATGCAAGAGGGGATCAAACTCTCCTGTATAACAAACCTGCTCTCCCATTAACCAAGCACTTGGCCAAACAGCATTATTCCGTTTTTGAGTCCAGAACTGTCACAGCCTCATTTCCTTAGGACACCCTTCCTCCCAACACTGCTGCCCTTGGTGATTAGGTTTTCAACACATGTCCTGGAGTTGAGAACTTGTTCAAGTCATAAGGGCTGTGTTTACTTCTTTAGGTTGTTTATGACCATTGAGGGAGGTTTCCAGATCTCCCCCACTATGCTATAAATGGCCCTGCACAGAAGAACTTTATACAGGCATACATAGCTGGCCAGATGTTTCTAGCTAAGTTCCTCTAGGTGGACTAAAAGGGTGTGGACGTTTTTTAATGCATTGGGTACATTTTATTGAGTTGTCATCCGGAAACACTATGCAAGTCTGTGCACCGTCTCTGATGACAGAAGAATGTTTTCCAAAACTTTGCTAGTATTTTGTGTCTGAAGCCCTTTCCTGAGATTCATGTTTAAGAAGGTGCAAAGTGGTATTTTAATTGGTCTGTAACTTGGCACTCTAATATTTACTGAATGCATGTAGATTCTCTTATGTGCTAGAGAATGACAGTGAGTACAAGATCAAAACAGGGTCCTGGAAGTGCTGTCATGTTGTGCAAAATGAGCTGTATATGAATAAAGTATGCATTGTGTCTGGTACTGACAATCTAAGAAGACAGAAAAACTTGTAAAGTGTGTGTACACTGTGTGCGTGTGCATGCCATGTGAGTGAGTAAAATTTTAGTGTAGTAGGAAGGGGGCTGTGAATTAAGGGCTGAAAAAGCCAGGCTTCTGAATAGCAGATGAAAACCCGGTGAACAGCAGGTGGCATTTGAGAACTGGGTTCTAGGAAGTGAGGGCACAATAGGACCAAAGAAAGTGAGAAGGTTGAGGAATGCAGAGCCGAGTTACACAGTATTAAAAATCACAAAGACATTGGCTTTGAGCCTTAGCGACTTAAACTTTTATAGCTTCACTGTGAGAATAGACTGAGTGCAAGTGAGTTAGGAACCCGGGAGGAAGTGGCATTGCTGTAATTGCAGCAGATGTCTCTTAGGACCAGGATTGTGGCAGGTTCTGGATATGTGCTGATGCATGGCTATTAGAAGGAAAGCCGATGGGGCTGAATGGGGGATGAGGAACAGATAGACGGTGGCTTTCAACTGAGGAAGAAGGGATGATGATAGAGTGGAGATCAGGAATTCAGTTACAGAGATACTAAGTTGAGGGAATAGTAGTGATAAAACAGGCATGGGGTAGCAACGCTAAATGTGCAG
Organism: Cricetulus griseus; assembly: GCF_003668045.3. Lineage (NCBI taxonomy): Eukaryota > Metazoa > Chordata > Mammalia > Rodentia > Cricetidae > Cricetulus > Cricetulus griseus. The sequence continues at coordinate 44,753,915 of NW_023276807.1, forward strand.
TCTGAAAGACTTTTATTTAGGGATACAAATTTGGGATGCAGAAACCTGTAGATAGCATGTGAAGGTGCCAAATTGGATGAGGATACCAAGGCAAGTGTGGAATGTGATGAGGTCAAGGACACCCGACTGGTCCTTTTAAGCTAAAAGGGATAGAAGAATGGGAAGGAATCATGATGGAGGTTAAGAAGGGACAGCTAGGCATGGAGGAACGAAGTCAGTCAAGACTGGCAACAGAACCATCAGTTACCCACATCAAACACTAATGGCAAGGTAGCAGCATGGGTAAGAGCAGTTTGAAGCAGTTAACAATTGGCTAAAAACACAGGGTTGTCCATCTATTTGACAGGAAGCCTGGAGGAAGGCCATTTCTAGGTTTGGTGATTGAGTAATGTCATCTATTGCTTTCCTGTCCTTCTACCACCTTCTGCTCAGCCTACTAGTGACAAAAATCAGTTAAAACATGGTCGCCAAAAGTTCCACACACCACAAACTCTTGCTACTGTTCTCAAAGGCTAGAAGCCAAGGACAGTGTCCCAGGGTAGCGGCTTTGTCTTCACATGCCTGTCTGTGTTTATCAGGGAGGAAATATATTTCTCTATTGCACTCTTCTCAGACCTCCTTGGCCCCAAGCAGAGATGATGATCACTCCTTGTTTCCCAAGAGGTCGCAAAAGCAAGTATTCAGCTTTAAAATTTTTCTCTGTGGAAGTGCCGGGGATAGAGAGTAAAAATGACAGTTAGGGAGCCAGCAAAGATGGGGATCCAACCTTAAAAGCTGTAATGACATTTATTGCCCATTAGAGCTTTTGCTTATTTGTGATTTTGGAGCAAGTGATTTGGACTGAGTTGGTGCTGCCATTTCTACTACATGATTGTTGACTTTATACGTAGTGATCTTTACAAGTTTTTGTTTTTTACATTGTCAAAAGTTTCCTTTTAGTTTTCCTATTTTTTCTTTTTAGTTTTCTTATTTCTATATATGAGACTTTACACAGTAAAATGATATATATTCAGTTGCCATTTTTTCATTTAAGATATTTTGCTTTTTTATACAATATATGTTGGTGACCTCTAAGAGCAAGGAGCTAGTATTTGTATGGTAGTCTTTGATAGCAACAGTTCTAAGTCTCTGTCTGTCTGTCTGTGTCTGTCTGTCTGTCTGTCTGTCTGTCTCTCTCTCTCTCTCTCTTCCCCCCATCCTTCCCCCCTCATCTTCCTCTCTCCCTCTCTTTTTTTCTGAGACAGGGTTTCCCTGTATAGCCCTATCTGTCCTAAAAATTGGCTCTGTAGATCAGGCTGGCCTGGAAGACAGAGATCTGCCTTCCTCTGCGTCCCCAGTCCCGGGATTAAGGTTGCAAGTTACCACTGCTTGGCTGTAATCACCCTCTTTACAAGGAGGAAATAGAAATGCAGAGAGGCTAAGCATCCTGCCCCCTGCTGATGTATGGTGGAGCTGCAATTGAACTATGCTGTCACCTCGAGATTCAGTCATTTTACCATATACCATAGTACTGTTCAATTTTTAATTTATAAAATACCTCAGTACAAACAAGTGTTTTTTGGATAGAAATTCCCTCCCTTATCCTATCTTGAATTAGTTGTATACAAATTTGCTAATCTTTCTATACAGCTCTGTGTGTCAAGTAAAATAGACAGCTTTGTTTCTAACCTTTACTTCTGTTAAACTCCTGCTTTCACCTCCTCTGGGTTACAGCTACATATGGGGTTGCCGGATGAGATGGTAAATATATTTAATTTTTTGAGGCACTCACATGCTATTTTGCACAGTGGCTACACTAGTTTGCATTTACAATGGCAAATGCCTGAGGTTCTATTAACTCTGCCTGATCATCAGTGTTCTATTTTACACTGGCCATCTCAGTGGGTGTGCTGAGGAATCTGATTGGGTTTGTATTTCCCCAATGGCAAGGGATGTTGAGCAGCTTTCATCTTGACATGTTCCTATTGATCATTTGTGTATGGTTTTTTTTTTTTTTTTGTGACCACTGTTTATGTCCTTTACCCATTTTCTAATTTAATTGCTTGTATGTTTTGTAGTTGAGCTGTGGCCTTTTCATTTTTTTTTCTTCTAGAACTTTTAAGCTATTTGGATCTTAATTCTTAAAGTCTTAAAGAATTTTCTCAACGATCTTTAAAATAGGTCATATGGGTTAAGTTTGAAATAGCATTAGGCTATAAGGTTAACTCAGGGAAAAATTAACAATTCACATTCATATCTATCTTTCCATGAAATTTCTGGGAGGGACAGGGTATAAGTGTACATCTTTCTGTCCATGGGTGTAACTTTTCTGTTGCTAAAAGACCATTTAAAAATTTCCTGACATACACAAAATCTGTTGTTTAGTGTATATTTTTTAAGTAGCCTGTGGGTTTTATGTGGCGAATATTTACTAATTACTGTGCTATCCAGTGAAGCTAATTTTAGATGTACCTTATTAGTGAAAGCATTTGGCCCATTAGTTAATTGCAAGTGAATATGCAGCCACTGTTCTGAGAATATGTAATTTATTATTACTTGGGTTTTGCTTTAATTTTCTAATTCCTAGTTACTGTAGATAACTACCAAGTCCTTTTTATGTAGTTACATGTAGAGCTGAAATTATAACCATTGCTATAAGGAGGTTATCTTTGTGTTTTAATCTTGCATTAATTTAGCACTTTATCATTCTAAGTGTCCCTGTGATTGCCTTCCTTATTTTAATGTTTATATGTTACTAAGTGACCACAGTCACTTCTTCCTGCTCTAGTGAAAATTCCCATTCCTTTTGCTCTGGCTGGCATGCCAGCCTCCTAATTTATGCCCCATCTTTGTACTCTTCACTTGGGACAATTCTACCCCCCCCCCATGTGATCAAATTCTGATTCAAACACTGAACTTTCCATGCTACTCTCCCCAACTTCCCACTGTATTCACTACCAAAATTCAGGTTTAAAAGTCCCTATCTGGTGTGTAGTGTTGTCTCTCTCCCAATGGTAAAACACCTGCCTCTCCAACTTCACTGTCTTTTTCTTTACCCATGTCATCGGTGTTCCCACTAAGAATGGACACTGCTTAGAACGGTGTTACATCATGGAGCATGGTGACTTTTCTAGTTTACACTTTCCTTTGCAAACTTTTCAGGTTCTGTAGTAAGGTGTCAGGTGTTTGTGATGCACACAACCTGTGTTTCATGGTTAGGTGCAGTTACCTTCCCAGCTATGCAAGTCAATACTTGTGTGTGTAATGTGTGCGCCCATGTGAATCCATTGCTTAGATCTTTTAAAAGATGGTCTGTGCCGGGCGTTGGTGGCACATGCCTTTAATCCCAGCACTGGGGAGGCAGAGGCAGGCAGATTTCTGTGAGTTCAAGACCAGCTTGGTCTACAAGAGTTAGTTCCAGGACAGTCTCCAAAGCCACAGAGAAACCCTGTCTCAAAAAGACAAAACAAACAAACAAAAAACAAAAAACAAACAAACAAAAAAGATGGTCTATGTTACGTATTGTTGTGGTTGATTCTCTCTCCCTCCCCCTCTCCCTCCTGCCTCTTTGTGTGTGTGTGTGTGTGTGTGTGTCCAAGTGTGTGTGTGTGTGTGTGTGTGTGTGTGTGTGTGTGTGTCCAAGTGTGTGTGTGTCCAAGTGTGTGTGTTTCTGAGTGTCTGTCTACAAAAGCTGTACATTTTATCAAATAGGAGCTAAAACTCATGCTTTTGAGTGCTGAACAGTCTCTCAATGATGTGTTAAATCTGTTTGCTCCCATCTGGTTGCTAATTGAGAGATGGGAAATTACCTTGGCTGGTAGATGTTGTGGCTCTGGAAATTGCTGTCATTCCTTTGAAGGTGTTTCTCTTGCAGTATGGACTCACCTACCTTTCCCAGGCCAGTTCTTAGTGTAGGCTGGATCAGTGCTGGGAGACTGGCAATGCCTCCATGAAGGCCTTAGGGCTTTCTCTTGCAGAATAAAATATTTAATAGAAGTAGCAAGACAAAGAAGGACCATTCAGGAGTTCATTCTTTGGCTTTCAATTCCCGCCCTAGGAAACGTATCCATTATGAAATCATGAATTTTCCAGTAGTAAAGTGTTCATAATAACCATATAAAAGCTATGAATCAAGGCATTGACTTCATTTCTTTCTTTAGTGAAACAAAAAGGATTGACAACCAGCTGCTGTTTGCAGATGAACTAGAGTAAAATATTTGCTGGAATCTACCTTGTCCATCCAGTTTATCCTTTTCTTGGTTTCTGGATCTGTTTTGTAGTGGGTGTCATATGTTTGAATGTGGCTCCTTTGACTTCAGTGTTTATTACTTATTGTTTTATCTGTGCTTGTCATCCAAAGAAAATTTATACAAATGTTTAAACATTAATCATGAATGGAGGGAAATTTTCTTACACTTGGCTTTCTCTTTTTCAATGCACTCCATCTTGCTATATCCTGTGATAGTCCCACAATACTACAGTCTATTTTTCTACAGTTTAAACTTTATGATTTTTTCTTTGTTCACATTCCTAAACTGGAAGAATTAATATTGTGGAAATGGCTATATTACAAAAATTAATCCACATGTTTATTACAATATCCACCAAAATTCCAATGTCATATTTCATAGGTTAAGAATTAAGCAGTCCTAATTCATGTGGAACTAAAAAAAAGACCACAAGCAATCCAAAGGAGTAAGGAACATGACTGGAGGTATCACAGTTTCCAACCTCAAATTATACTAGAGATAGTGACAAAACAGCCTGGCATAAAAACGTACACTTGGATCAATTGAATAGAATGAGGATCTCTAAATAAACAAGTGTGGAGCCTAATTCTTGACAAAGGAGGCAACAAAGAAAACATGCAGTGAAAAAATAGTGCCGGATTTCTACCTACAAAAGAATGAAATTAGATTCCGGTCTTTCAGCCTGTATCAAAATCAACTCAAAGTAGATCAAAGATCTTAATGTAAAACCCAAAGCTGTAAGAGGGAAAGAGTAAATATTCCTGAAGACAGAGTAGGCAACATGTTTCTGAACAGAACTCAGTGACACAGGATCTAGCCCAAGTATCAGCAAGTGAGATGTCTTGAAATCAAAAGTTTGTGGCTCACAAAATGGGAGGACATCTTTGCTAGCTATACTGCCAATGGGTGGCTTTATACTCCAAACTGCAAGAATGAGACACCAAGGAAATAGTCAATAAAATGGTCTCGTGTAATGGACAAGTCTCAATAAAAGACAGGCATAAGACTAATTACTATTAAGTGTTAAATCCCTAGTCATCAGAAAAATGTAAGTTAATTAAAACTACTATAAGATACAACCTTACCTTAGTCAGAATGGCTGGCATTAAGAAGAAATCTGACAAGTGCTGGTGGGGATGTGGGGAAAAGGGGACCCTTACTTATTTCTGATGGGAATGCAAATCAATACATTCTCTGGAAATCAGTTTGGAAGTTCCTAAAGATAAAAGTAGAACTTCCCTATGACCCAGATATTTATTCCACTCCTGGGAATATACTTGGAAAAGTCCATTCCTGTCCCAGAGGTTCTTGATATCTGTGTTTTATTGCTGCTCTATTCATGTCAGCAAGGAAAGCAAACCAACCCTATAATGTCTATTAACAGATAGATAATGAAAATGTGGTAGGTATACAAAATAGAGTAGTATTCAGCTGTAAAGAAAAGTGACATCATGGAGTTGCAAAATATATTGAGGTCACCCAAACTCGGAAAGAAAAGAATACATGTTCTCCCTCATATGCAGATCCTAGCTTAGAGTTTATGTGTGCATGTTTACATGTATACATGTAAATAGTTCAAGTATGTATATACTGTAACTTTTAGAAGGGACACCAGTGGGGGCCTATGAGGTGATGAGGAAGGAAGAAAACTACACAGGCAGAAGGACAGGAGTCATCAGAGAATATAAAGCTATTTTTTCCAGTTTCATTGTTTTCTTTCTCATATCTATAAAAATGTAAGTGACCAAGAAAATCTTAAGCCCTGAGTGGAGCTTCATTGCTTCAGAATGGCTGTTGTGAAGTGTAGAGTTTGGGATTGAGCAAGTGTGTGTTTGAGTGGTTAACTTAAACCAGCTGTGTGCTATTTTTGTGAGTTAATTAGAATCAAGTGATTGTGATATAAAATTGTGAAAAATTTGGTCCTTGGGCAGTGCATCTCCCATTTTACTTGGTGTCACCAAGTGCCTTTCTGCAGTACTCATGATGTATGTGCTTCTTTATATGACATTTACTTCTATAACCACGTTAGGTTCCTCTTAGCACTGAGTGAAAACACTAGGAATGTTGGTGAAGCAATGCCTGCTAGGCACTCACTGTTTCTGTGTGCTCGCTCTCTCCTCATAGCTCAGGCTCAGCTTTGAACTTGTCTACCTCTGACACTGGTTCTTTTTCTTTTTCCTTTTACTGGAATCTCTGGTACAGCGGAGGGATGATGGCTGGGCATCAGGCTCACCACCTGCCATCTGCTTTCCCATGACCCTCAGAGGGATGATGGTTGGACATTTAAGTTGCTTTTATGAAGTGACAACATAACAATAATGCATTACCAGGATTAGTCCCAGCATCAGTTTGGGAGGCTGGAGAAGACAGTAAAGTATTGGCCTAGCAAGCCTGAGAATCTACATTTAATCCCTAGCATTTACATGAAGAAGCCAGACTGGGGAAGGTAGACAGGCAAAATAGCCCTGGGGCTCACTAACCAACCAGTTTAGCCCAACAGACAAACTCCAGGTCAATGAGAGACCCTGTCTCAAAAGTCACGGTGGACAGTCCTGAGGGATGACATCCACACTTGACCTCTAGCTTCCAAACTTGTGTACACATACTTTCTGCTCACATGTGTCTCCACACGAACATGCACATACTTGGAAGCCAGGTGTAGAGGCACATGTCTGTTGTCCAGGTGCTCTGGAGGCTGAAGCAGGAGGATTGCTTGAGCCCAGGAAGCTGGGCAACATAGCAAGATTCTCTACCTTTCAAAGATCAACTTTTTGGTGAAGTCAATAGTAAGGATAGGACTGGATGGACGTATCAAGGGTTCCCTTAGAACCTTCCTAAAGTAAGCGCCCAAGGCAGGTCAGGGGGATGGTGACTGAGAATGGGTGAGTGTGCTTTGGGGCAGGCTGTGGATTAGAGTGAGGATGGTGTAGCTCTTCTGAGGCAAGCTAGGAAAGGTCTGCAAACCTGTGATGCTATTGGAGGCAGTTCTGGAAAGATGTCCCAAGGAATCCTTGTATCTTCAGAGCTTGCTAGGTCATGACTACATTGTAGCTGTGGCCTAGAAAAGTTGGTCTGTTTGCTCAACCCCCAATTGTTTCTGGAGATGTCTCTGTCAGGGATGTTTTTGCTGACAGGGCAGCAATTTGGTGAATTTATATTCCAAAGATCTACTTTTCCATTCCTCTAAAGGCAACTAGAAACTATTGGCATAAAAAAATAGAAAGCTGAATGGGTGTTTGAATCTGTAACATGTGCTGTAACTGTTAGTAAGGAATTTCATTTAATTCATAGACTTTTTAAGAGTCAAATTGCCTTGTGAGAATGGTGACTTAGTGTCTCAGTGTATATGGTGAGAGGATGTATTAACAAAATTAGACATTTCCTCCTGGCATGGAAAGAAAATTGATTCAGCAAACATGTGTTGAAGCTCACTCTCTGCTCCTTGCTTTGTAAAGTTCAAGGGACAGACTTTTGGATTAGGAAGGCTTCTTTCTGTTCTCAGACCTTAAAGACTAGTTTCCAATATGCTCATGAACTTAACTTAACTTGTTTCTGTTTTGAGGCATGAACTTAAGTGATAACAGCAGGGCCTGGCAGGAGATGCTTGTTGGAGAAGCCTTGATTCTCAACAGTGCAGCTCAGATTTAGTGAAATTTTGAAGGTACTGGGTGTGAAACTCACAGCCTCACACACACCAGGCAAGTGCTCTGCAGCTGGGACAAGCCAGTGAACACAACATTCTGGCATTCTATGAACACAACATTCTATGCCATTGATAAAATATGACACCAATCTTTAAAGGGCTGATGCTACCAGCATGAATAGCATGGAGAGACTTATTAGTGCCAGAACACAGGGAGAAAACAATGATTCCAGCATTTTGAAGATTGTATAATGAAAGGGAAATGAAGAGAAAAATCAGCATGAACAAGTCAGAGTGTCCAAGTTGAAAGACAAGGAATCCAGTTTGAGTGGGGCTGGGATTCAGGAGGGGTGGGGCAGAGCATGAGAATTGGAGTTTTTTTTTTTTTTTTCATGTAAGTCTTTGATTAGAAAATAAAAGTACATGAAGTAGACCTGCGGGGTGGGGTGGGGGGAGTCGGAGGAAAGGGGGAGGGGGAGGAGGAGGGGAGACTGAAGAGTTGTGACCAAAGAGTAGAGTTTTTGGGAAGTGCACATTTATGTGGTGTGACCATTCCATAGTGTTGCTAAGTCATCAGAGGATAAAAAGCATATACACACCACAAGTAGCTGGAAGCCTTTTTCCAGCAACACTGTTAGAAACTTGAGTAAGAAACACTCCTCACATTAAGTTTGGCAAATAAACTCAAAGATGAAAAACATAGTAAGTGCAGTGCCACCTGCTGTTCAGCTCTTAGCATTTTTATTTAATGGATCTCTCCAACTTTTGTTTCTGTTTTGAGTGCTTTTAAAATTTCAACTATTTTTTTTTAATATGCATGGAGCAATTTTCCTGTTTCAATGTTAAAATGAGGGGTATCATGTCAGTTTACTTCTGCTTTGATCACAATTTTACCAAAGGGTTATGGACAATAGGCATTGTGCTAGTGACAAAGGACACATTTCAAACAGGTCACTTAATGCAGAAGCTGGTCTCATAGTGGCACTTGACAAATACTAGAATGAATTTGTTTTAACTAGAATGAATTAAGTTTTAACTAGAACTTAAACAGGGTTATTTTCTGCCCAGTGTTGGAAATTCAAATTTGTGGGGAAAACCCCAGAGCTTGTGCAGGTAACAGATGATTCTCTGTGAATTTGAAAAGATGACTCACATATGTCTTAATTTACAGTAGTCTCCCATCTAGACTTCTTTGTCCTACAGTGGAAGTTTAAAAATTAAAAACAAAAATCTACCCTGACAGAATCACCAAGCCCTGAAAGCCGCCATATGGAAGAATGTGTGACACTGGGAGCAGACACAGTCCATAGTATCATACCCAGCATTTTCTATTGAACAGCCATGTTGATTTGGCCCCTGTCTGTCCAGGAGTAGCACATCTGACCCTCCCAAGGAGGTTGCGAAATGCTTTTGTCCTTCCTTTTTGTCCTTTAACAAAAGCGCTTCCCGTGCCCCCACAGAGCCTGTCTAGTGGCTGTGAGTCCCTCTTACAGATTTAAGCACTCACACCAGTGAGTCTCTTTCTCAGTCTGATTTGCTAGCCGGGTTTAATCTGTTCTGTGTAGTGCCTGGCAGCTTACAGTTCTCCCCCTCCCCATCCTAATTCACTGAGAACAAGCATGAGGGATGTGAGCGTGAACATGGCTGCAGTTTCCCCTGCCTGAGCTTGCTTCGATCCTTTTAAATGACTATACCAGGAGGATTTCGCAGTTGTACAGAAACTGAGATTTCTTCAAAGATCTTTATCAATTCTACACTCACACCCCCGGCTGGCTCAGAAAGGCACTATGATGCTACCTTATTGGCACTGCTGGTCGTGGGATCCTACAGCCTTTGTATAATTCCTTTGTTAGCCACGCTTACTAGGAAAAGAAGTAGGTCGACTATTTCTCTTCTCGTTTGATTCTTTGCTTTGTAAGCATGCTTAAATTTTTACTAAATAAATTGATTTTTAGAACCTCTTGGTTGTTAGCTTTGCTACTTGTGATTTCTGTTGATTGTGGTGTTTCTCGGTTGTATTTATGTGTATTTAAGATGGGAAAGGATCTGTTGGGAACTGGTTTTATTGTGTGTTTTCTGTGTTTGGAGACTTAAATTATAATTCAGCTTTTCAATGCTCTGTTTTGATTTTATCCTATTACCAATGACTATTTGATTTAATATCTGTAGGTTTTGTGTATGTGATTGGCAGTTGTGCAAATGTAGAAAAATTACTTCCTTAGAATTTAATCGAAAGCATCAGATTTTTGGTTGTCTTCTTCAATTGCAGTTAATATATGATTCATAAAGAAGTGTTAAATGTGTAAGTGCTTTTTTAAAAAAAAAGCTACCTTAAAATATGAAAAAAAATCATTTTGAGCCAAAATTGTCTTGCTGCTGTGGTATGGGGGTCTCGTTAGGAAAGAAATTAATCTTTTGCTGGAGATTGTGCCTCCTGGTCAGCTTCAACACTGGAGCACTTTGAAGGACGGTGCTCCCTTCCTTTGCCTGCTTTCTCTTTATGATGTGGTGTTAGTGGCATCAGTTAAGAATTTTATAGATAAGCATAGTGCTGTTGGGAAATTGGATTCTGGTCCTTGGGACTTGGGGATCCTCAGAAACAATGTTACCAGTTATATGTGGTTTGAACAAAGATGTATAAGGCAATTTTTTCATATCTGGGAGTTGATGAGGTTTTTTTTTTTATGAGTACATAGGAAAAAATTAAAGCAAAAAAAATGATGACCTCCTTTGGATATATTAGTGTAAAGATTGAATGCAGTTTCTATACCAAATGAGACAGCTCATTGTGCAATTTGGAAGCAGATCTTGAGAAAGTAGTTTTGCCACATTAGCAGGACTATGAAGACTAGAGATTTCCTTCCTCTTTCCCTTTGGCCACAAAGCATGTTTATTTTTGAGAGACAGATGGTATGGGGCAATGACAGAGGCAAACTAAAGCTATTTGCACTCTCTCAGCAATAGATCAGAAAGACTAAATAAAGAACTGGGCCATCCTCTCTTCTACTTTGGTGGCAGCCTGGCTAACAGGAAATGATCTATAGGAATGGGCCCTCACCTGGGACTTGCTCTAGTTTCTATTAACTCATAGTGAGTTGTATAGTCATCTTTTAGCGTTAGTTTTTGGGTCTGAATGGGAAGGAAGAACTGGACCAACTTCAGCATCCTTCCAGCAGCATGCCTCTGATTCATTTTCTTCACCGCGGTACAACGATGCCTCATCATTTGGAAGGAATGCACTTTGATTTGCCCAACTGACCAAGTGAGCAGGAGGATGAATCTTGCTGATCCTGAGTTTTGGTTTTCTTGTGGCAAGAATGGTTAGTGAGTATGGCTGGCCATATCTGTCAACATGAGAAAGTTGATAAGAACCCATAGTGTCAATCCTATCTCAGGCTGCCTCCAGGTTCAGAGGAAAAGGTTGGTGTTTGACTAGTGATGTCTGGCACAGGCAAAGAATAGAGGTGGGCAGTGTGTGGTGCTGACTGTAGGTCACAAGACAGGTTGGTATGCACATCCTTCTGAATGGACTACTTCATGAGGCAATATGCATATGACTATTAATCTTTGTTGCCTTTTAGTATCTTTCTATGATGTGTATAAGACATTCTTGTAATTACAAAGCTGAATATTTGCTTTTGAACTTTAGAAGTTTAGAATTTTGAGTGATTTGATTTTAAATGAGGTAGCAGATAATCTGGCACAGTGGAGAGCATTAAGCCAATTCACAAAGAATTCCAGAAATGAGCAGAGTGTTGATGCATGTAGCTCAATAAAACAAAAACTCATTTCAACTTAGACACCAGAGTGTAGTAAGAAATGCTAGTTTGCAAGTCCAACACTGGGACCAACGAGAAGCTCTTTGCTAGGAGGAAATTGCTGCTTCTGAAACTATCACTACATTCTCTTTGGGTTCTGTCATCTCCATTTCTTAGTCCACTTGCAACATACCCTGTGCTGGGGAAATGAAAATAAAGAATCTAGAGAAAAAATTTGTTGCTATAGCCTAATCAGACAGCTACAACTTAGGAGGACATTAAAATAGGACAGCTCTGGATGAGGACACTATTAGAAGCTGACAGGATGCTGTGTCAGACACCATGCTAGGAACTGAGTAGAAGGTACAGAAACACTTCAAGAACCTCAGGCCTCGGAGTAGCATTCAATCTTCCAAGTTGGAATTTATTGAAAAGCAATGTGCCAGCCAACAGTAAAGTGCTTGGAAAATTGAGAAATACTTAAGTGTTAGGTCATACAAGTATGTTCGCCTTATTCCATCTGGTAAAATTGGTGCTCATACAATGGATAGTCCTAGAGTGTGAATATTTGCCCCCCCCCACACTTCATATAAATGTGTGTTTATAAGAATGTTTATGTATATTTGTGTCTGAGACCAGTATATTTTATCCTTGAGATACGGGTTTTTGACTCTTTCCCAAGGTTGATGGAATCGAGTGCTGCTGTCAATAATGAGCCTTCTAGAGTAGAGCCAAGGCCCGGGCAGTGGTGGCACACGCCTTTAATCCCAGCACTCAGGAGGCAGAGGAAGGTGGATCTCTGTGAGTTTGAGACCAGCCTGGTCTACGAGAGCTAGTTCCAGGACAGCCTCCAAAGCTACACAGAGAAACCCTGTCTTGAAAAACAAGAGTAGTGACAAGGTAGTTTTATTTCCAGAACAGAGTCTACTGTTCTAGGAGGCGAGTAGCCGTAAGATACACGTTGTTCACTTCAGTGAGAAATTCTTTTAATTGTTCTTTGTAAGCAGCAGATCTTTGTATCTAAAGGTCAGAAAAGTGAGGCATGCATCGAGAGTTGTGGAACATCTTATATCTTGTTCATAAATTGAACTGAATTTCAGTTTTCAAAATTGGTACAAGTGACTAACATGTTGCTGAGAGGAAAAAAAGTTGCTCCAAGCCTAGCAAGTCTGAAGTCCAGTTGTTTTAACAAAAGGGGCTTCTTTGATGGGATTCGAGTCAGTAAAACACCAACTGAAACCCAATGCCCTCTTGACATGAAATGTTGGTACTGTTGCCTCACTGTGTTCTCTAACATGTTATGTCGAATGGTACTCTACCTTGTCCATTAGCATCCTTCCAAGTTTGGAAAGCCCCACTCTGTAGGTTCTGGGCAAGTCAAGAATTGGAAAGCAGTGCAGAAACTAGGCAGAAGCTTGCCAGCAGGAGGGCACATTTGTGCTGATCTAATATTAGGAATGCTATCTGGGCATGAGGTGAGCTAACAGATGGTTCAGGGTACTGATACTGTGTGAGGACTAGGAAAGCATCTGTGTGTGTGTGTGTGTGTGTGTGTGTGTGTGTGTGCATTGTCAGTGGGGGCTGAGGTCGTTTAGCCTAAGGAATAACTAACTGTTGACCTCACGTTAATTATTTGTTTGTGAGCAAGAGAAATGTATCACCCTTTGCCTACAGTATGAAGAAAGGGGTAAAGTCAGTAATGAAACCATTTACAACCCTGCTCCACAGCGCATATACTAAAATTAAAATGATGCAGAGACAGTAACTCATGGAGCATTCTATACTGGGGTGGGAGTGGGGGACTGGACGAATACAGTATTGAATGGTGGGATAAAACTGGATGCCTAGAATTATGTGTTGACAATTTCTTAGAGAAAATAAAGGTTCAGGGCTGTAAGCAGTGGAGAGATTTTGTGTTTTCATATAGATGATTTTCACTACATACATGAGTCTCTTCATGTATTTTTTCACCTTTGTAATAGGGTAAATGCTGGCATCCCGACTTCTCACTTCAGCTTCTTTGGAGACCAGATTTTATCCTTGAAGTCCCTGAGGATTTTGTCTGTTACCAATTTTTTTTTAAACTTCATTGACACCTGCCACTTAGAGTCTGTATTGTTTCACAGAGAGAGGGATGCTTTCCTGTGTATGCTTTGGGTGTGTTTGTTACACAGCATGGGTGGCCATTTATCTTCCACCTTCTGAGATAAAAGCCAGCTGGAAATGTGCATAAACTTGGGGACTATACAAGGAAACAAAATGTATCTTTCTGCATTCTGGGAACAGCATTTATTTTGCATAATTTAGGCCAGAAACTACCTCTGCATTCTTGAGCCTCAGTAATTGTTGTGGTATTGTAGTCTCTCTGGGATGAATTTGGGGGCTTGTATTTGTGTGTTAAATGGATGTGATTTTCTGTTTCGTTATAGCTGGTAATGCTGCTGTCATCAAGTATGAAGAGAAAGCTCCCAAACAAGCCTTCCAGAATGGGTCAGGAGCCTTATATCTGAAGCCTTTGGTCCCCAGAGCTCATGCACACTTGCTCAAAACTCCTCCAAAAGGTATTGTCTTCATGGTGATGAAAAGAAAGCTAAAGAATTTTAAACTCTGTGGCTTTAAGGGAGTCAAATTTTGACAAGTAGGTTTATGGTACATATAACAATTATTTCTATGTTTAAATGCTTGTTGAGTAAGAAAATCTTAGCAATGAGATTCTCTTGTTTCAAGTGTGCAAATTCTATAGATAAAATCAAATAATAAAAGTGAACAGGTAGGGGCTAGAGAGATGACTCAGTGGTTAACAGCACTGACCGGTCTTTCGGAAGACCCAGGTCCAATTCCCAGCACCCGTATAGTGGCTAACAGCCGCATGTATCTCCTGTTCAGGGGATCTGATGCTGTTTTCACTTTATATCCCAGGCTGCACAGGTCCTGCACGCACATGCACACAGACATGCATGCAGGTGAAACACCCATCACATAAAATAAGAATTAAAGCAAATCTCAGGAATCAGCAGGTAGAACGGAGATGTCCGGGGACGCTAACAAACCTAGCATTTACTTATTCTAGGATGATCCCCTTAAATGAGATGGAGGAATGAGGAGCATGGCTTATTTCCTATCTGCGCCCGTGGTTCATGTCTGTTAGCTCTTTGTGTCTGATCCTTCTGTGACAGTCACTTTGCAAGTGCTGTGGCTACCAAGAGAGCATCAGTGTGCAATATCTGTGTATACTTAACCTGCAGTGTTTCCAAGCAGCAGCCTTGTCACAGCTGAGAGCATGGCAGAGCTCTGCTCATAGGTCCTTGAAAGCCTGTTTAGCTGGAAGAATAGGGGAGACCCATATTTATATCAGAAAATTGGAAAAGTAGCCAGCAGCCACTTCGGCATCCCCTCCCAGTTTTTCTCTCTGCATGTAAACATGGTTTATTTTCAATCAAAAAACAGACCTGCTTTTGTTTCAAGGAAAGTGAGCACAATGGTTTAATCTCTGTATGTATGTATTCCTCGTATGTAAAAGACCCTGTGATGGCTTGAGGTTTCTGACCTAGCCTACATATGTAGCAATGCTCTTTTTTTTTTTTTTTTTTTTTTTTTTTTTTACTTGGTTGAAGGGGAAAAGTGAACAAAAATATAGGGTTGGGGGAGTCCTGTTTAGGGGTAGGTTATTCATTGTGCTATCAGGATCATTTTTGTCTTATATACAGCTTTAAGGTATCAGAGGGCCCCTGCTAGGATGACATTAATGTTGGACACCGTGGCTTTTTAAGCCATACACTACCCCTCAACAGTAACTAAAAGTAAACCCTGTGGTGGAGCTTTGACCAGAGGTGACTTTCAGAGGATGATTAGAGACCCCACTGATAACTGCAAAACCGGGCAAGCTGACGGCTAAAAGGCCTGCAAGTATCTCATAGAGGCTTGATTTGAGAGGGAGTCCCTGCTTTCCATTTATGATGGCCACATACACTCAAGAGATTATCTTCTCTTTAAAATTCCACAGATGGACTATGGCAGTTCTAGACAGTCAGCTCCAGATGGCTAGTCACTTGACCGTTTGATGTCACATACAGGCTCTTGGAGCTCTGCAAGTGTCTACCTGTCTGGTTCCTGGCTGCATTTTTATATTGCACCAGTCTGGAGAAAAAGCTCCAGTGTATTTCTTCCTCACAGCTGCTGAATAGAAGGCAGCCCCTTGGGGAGGCGCACACCCACAGCCCTCTTGCACAAAGTGTCACCTGTTTCCTATGTGCAGTAGAATAGGGAAAGTATGGGTTTAGTATTGCTAAATGATGCGTCTCCTGGCCAGCCTGTGTGTAGCTTAAGGGTGGAGTGTTCTCCTAATGTGTGGGACCCGGGATTCAGATATTAAAATAAATAACAAATAAATTATGATTTAAATGAACTTTGGTCCTTGACTGCAAAATATACCATGCCTTGTCCTTTTGAAAACTGATACTTAGTTCATAGTGGTTAATGAACATCATTCTTATTATTAACAAATTAGGTATTTACAGCATCATCTATACTTCAAGAAGTGTGCTTGATAAAGTTGTTTGCATCTTGCGATTTTCTCAGTGGTGAGCTGGAACCTAAAAATTAGAGGGTAATTGAGGGCTTTTGAAAAAAAATGAAAGCACTCTTATTTACAAAATGGCTTGAGTTTTGCCTAGTATTTCCAATAAAACTCGTGTTTTATGTCTCTTTCACATTCTAGGTCCTTCAAGAAAGAGTCTATTTACAGCTTTTAATTCAGGCAAGTGACCACTTTAAGCATGAATAGATAAAAATCTTTGCATTTGAAAAGGAATGATGAGACATACCGGAATTTTACAGTGGTTGGGTTTTAAGTTAAAATTCAGGCCTTAAGGTATCAGTAAATAACTGCATATGACAAGGCATTTGGGAAGCATAGCTGATGAGCCTTCTAACACAGAAGAGGACATTTTATTAGATAGATTTAATTTAAAGTATAGATGTTATTTTAAATTGGATCATCTTTAATTATAAAACTGTCTTAAGATGTAGTTTTTAACCCCTTGTATTAGCTCGGCAGCTCTGTATTTTCCTGGCCCCTCACCCCCGCCCAGGTCCCCTTGGTTGGACATACATCCCTATAACTTAAACACATTTAACTACATTGAGCGTCTCATACTCCCTTTTGAGGAGCCACAGATTTTGTAAAATGTATTCAGTGAAATCCCTGTGTATGGCGTGCAGGACCGTATGCAGTCAGCCATGAGCTACCTACACACTCCTGTTTTATATCACAGTGATAGTACAGTCCTGTGGCTTTTGAAGCCCACTGTACATCAAAACAGAAAGCCAGAAAAAAAGGCCATGTTGCAGCCTGTAAACTAACTGCTAACTAGGCTCTCATAGTGTCAGCAAGGATGCAATTGTGAGCCATGTGTTTTCCCCTGGTTGTAAACATGGTTATTTTCACAACTCAAGGCTGATGTGAAATTCGCTCGAGTCTAATGAGGAAACATTGCCATGTGTGGCTTTTGAAGTAAGAATACTTGTAAATATTGAAATCCCATTTTGTCACATACCACAGAGATCAGTTTTAATGAGTCACCTGGTGTAAGTGCAGTAACAATTAACCTCTTGAATGTTTGAGTTGGTTCTATATTTCAGTTCATGATTCCATTATGAACTGTTTTACAGTCATCTCTGTGATTTTCTTGTGAATTTTCTTTAACATGGCATTAATAAGCTAAAGCACCCTGCACATTATAGTCACTTTGATAACCACATTATTTAAAAAAAACCTCCATACTAGTTTCTGGTATGATCCACAACATAAAAGTCCTGACCCATACCATGGTCAGCCTCACATTTTACTTAATTTTTTATTTATTTAATTTACTTTTCAATTTTAATTTCATGTATTTATGTTATTTAATTTTGTGTACTTTGCCTGGATGTAAGTCAGTACCATATGAGTGCAGTGTTGTGGGAGGCCAGGAGAAGGTATCCGATCCCCTGGAACTGAAGTGACAAACAGTTGTGAGCTGCCATGTAGGTTCTAAGAGCTGAACCCACGTCCTTTGAAAGAGTAGGCGTGTTTTAAACCCGCGAGCCATCTCTCCAGCCTCTTTAATTTTTTGCTGGGAGAGGATGAAATATTTGAAATGTGCTATCATTGTTTCAGTTTAACAGTTGAAGCAATTCTGTTACCTTAGACAAGAAGGACATAAGAAAATGACCTTGTGAGGCTCCGGCGTTGGTGAAAATCTTGGTTCTCCACTTCCTATTTGTGGCCTGACTTTGGCTACTTCTTCAGCTCCCCCAGAGCTCGAGTTTCTCCTTTGGCAGCATGGGAATGTTTAGCAGATAAATCCCAGTGCAGGAATCGTTTTTGACAGTGTAGACTATTTTCATCCCAGGCTCTCAAATGGTGGCTAACCCTGCTGCTAGGGCTGACGAGGTTGACAGTTCTCGTTGTTGCTATACTTTTAGTGGCTTTATTCTAGAGGTGCCCCGCCCTGCCCACCCCATTCCAGTGTTGAGCTCCGTGAGCTCCTCAAAGCAAGTGGGAAAATCTCCCCAAAGCCATGGGCCACCTTCCTGGGGTATAGCTGTTGTGATTTATTTAAAGCTTATGACACTGTGAGATTCTAGGCAACATTGGCTCTAAATAAAATGTGCTTGCTGTGTATGAGGAAGATGCCACACACCACAGCATACTATTATTACCTGGTTCCGACACTCATGGGAGCTGTTTGGGATGCCATAGGCATCCAAGTTGGGTTTATCCAGTTCTCTGGTTTTGTACACCATCCCCGTGAGGTGCCATGATGTCTGCCCTGGAAGTCGAAATGCCTGTTCCGTCTGTGCCATCTCATAAATATAGCCCGTGGCTTTCTGCCTCTCCTTTCTCCAGTGTTGGGAGGTGGTTGAGGGCGGCAGACCTTCTCTGGGGAGGTGATGAAATGCTGCCACACTGTGCACCTGCCATCTTTCCTTGTTGCATGTTCATGATCTCAACTTTGCCCTCCTGCTGCAAGGGCAGACACCATTTACATACATGAAAAATGTGTGCCTCATTAGGAGGAAGGGATCATTTAGTGAATCCTACTGTGACAGCGGCCACTTTTTTGGCCGGGAGCTACATCTTTTCACTCCAGGCACATGAATGTATTCCAGACAGAAGGGTTTTTTACATGTATAAATGAACAAAAGCACCATAAATACAGCCCTGAAGAGAGATGGTCTTTCCTGGAACACAGGTGCAGTAATAGAGATTAATAACTATGACAGTATTTGATTTGAGCTTTGTTTTGTCAAAATAGAAAATATAACCACACTTGATCTTCATAGCACTCTCGTAAAAAAAAAAAAAAAAAAAAAAAAAAAAAAGCCAGTAGGCAAAATTCATGGGGAACCAAATAAGACCCCAAAATAGCTAGAAACAATCTTATGAGGGGGGAAACAAAGATGGAAACATCATGTCTTGCTTTCAAGTCTATCAGTTTGTAATTAAGATGGTGTGGGACTGGCACAAAAGTAGATACAGAGACCAATGCACGGGAACAGCCCAGAAATAAGCCCATGGGCATACAGTCCACTGAGCTTTGACAAAATCGCCCAAAATACCCAGTTAGAAGAACTATAGTGTGAGGAGAACTAGATGTCTATGTCCAAAGTGAAACTGAACCTTCATCTCACCTCATATACAGAAAACAACTCAAAACAGATTAAAATAAGACTTGAAACTGAAAAGCTCTTAGAAGGAAATGAAAGGACAAAGCTTCATGGCTTTGTGGTTGATCGTGATTTCTTGGTTTCATACCAGAAGCTCCAGACAAGCAAAACTGTATAGGTGAGACTATACAGAGTGCCAACTTCTGCAGAGCAAGGGAGACAGACAGTAGCATGACAGGTGGCCTACAAGAGGGAAGGAACCGACTGCAGGCTGTATACCCAATAAGGGCTGATCTGCCAAAGTGAAATCAGGATGTGGAAGAGAACTCCCATGTTCTTTGCAGCATTATCCCCAATTATTGGGTGTAAGACTAGCTTAAATAACTGTGAGATAAAGATGTGGTTTGTCCATACAGTGTGAAATACTACTCACAGTACTATACAAAGGAAATGGTGCTGAGGAGATGACTCGGTGGGTGAAAGTACTTCTGTGACAGCATAAAGACATGTAGTGTGAGCATCTCTAATCTGAGCACTCTTACGGGGAGATAGGAAGTGAGATAGACAAAAGGATCTCTGCAAGCCCTGACCCAGGTAGCCTGTTGTACACATCAGGAAAGAAAGACAAAGAAAGAAAGAAAGAAAGAAAGAAAGAAAGAAAGAAAGAAAAAAGAAAGTCTTGAACAGTGGATGTCAAAGACTAATGCTTGAAGGTTGTCCTCTGTCCTTTCCATGCTCACTGTGACCTGTGTGTCATCTACAGGCACAGTGAACAACAGCATACTGATGCCCGAAGGCTGTCCTCCTTTTGCCCTCTCCATGCACACTGTGGCCTGTGTGTCACTCACAGGCACACAATGCACAAGATGGAATCTTGCTGACTTTGTTTACATTCGGGTATCTAAAGTAGTCAGAATAGTAGCTTGAGAAGGTGTGATGGCTTCTGGGCACTGGCAGATGCTTGCCAAGGGATGGGAAGTTGCTGTTTCAGTTATGAAAGATTAAGACATTGTTACAACACTGTTACAAAATATGTAGTTAACAGGCACACATGCTTAAAATTTGTTGAGGGTAGATTTTGTTCTTGCTACAATAGCATAAGGTGAACACATAACAAGACAGGGAAAAATTAAGGCTAGGAAACACACACAAACAATGTTAACTGACTTAGAACTGTGCACTCTCTTGTTTGGCCAGATGTTTTGGTTTGGTTTGGTTTGGTTTGGTTTTTCTTTTGTCCTTTATGCAAGTACCTAGTGGATGGCAAATATAGAGCAGGAGCTTACACACAAGAGTGTAAATTTAGGAGCCAATGAACAGAGCACAGCCTTAGGGCATATATGATCAGAATGAGCCTAGGAAGAGATTGCCTTGTTTATGCTTTTCAGAATTCTTTAAAAGGAGGAAATGGAGGCTAGGGAGATGGCTCAGCAGCTAAGAGATTTGCTATTCAAAAAAACAACCCCCCCAACAAGAAACCCAAAACCCCACCACCACCAGCAAAAGCTAACTAAAGTTTAATCCTTATGGATTGTTCCATTTTAAGCACCAGACTTTTATGCTGATCCTTTCAGACTACAAATAACACCTGGCACCTTTTTTCTTTGCACTCATGCTGCCGGCCACCAGGGGGCAGGTGATGTTTGGGAAAGAATTGAAACTGAGCAGTTTGAGGCTTGGTGTATTCGCAAGCTTGAACTTCTGTGTGCAGGCAATTTTACAAACATTTGGCTTGGGTTTTTCTTTCCATTGACATTATTTCTATTCTTTCATGTTCTTGCTGCTTTTATGGGAAAGGAATTAATAGTTACTGTGTGTGGGATAGTTTAATGATAGGTTTAAGTAATTTTTCTTATTTTAAATTTTATGTGTGTAGGTGTTTTGCTTGCATGCATGTCTGTGCACCACATGCATGCATGAGGCCCAAGAAAGGCCAGAGAGTGCCTTGGATTCCCTGGGACTGGAGTTAACAGACATGTTAACTGTCATGTGGGTGTCATGTGGGTGCTGGGAACTGAACATGGGCCCTTTAGAGGAGCAGCCATTTCCCAGCTCCTTAAAATAAAGTGTTTTTTGTTGTTTTTTGTTTTTTGTTTTTTTTTAAATTTGGTTTTTCAAGACAGGGTTTCTCTGTGGCTTTGGAGGCTGTCCTGAACTAGCTCTTGTAGACCAAGCTGGTCTCGAACTCACAGAGATCCACCTGCCTCTGCCTCCCGAGTGCTGGGATTAAACGCATGCGCCACCAATCACACATTAAAGTGTTTAATAAATATAACTAATTGGTGAGTGGGGGGCTTATGTCTTCCTTTGAGTAGGACAATTTAGAGTTTACTGTTAACAATTCCCACCCCTCACAAGAAACCCAAACCCACCCAGAAATAAAAAAAAAAAAACCACACACCCTTGACTATATGGATGATGTTGTATCTATTTGTAATATATTTTTTTAATCATTCAGTTTATAATTTAGATGATCACTGATATCTCGGGTTTTCTTTTTTGACATGCTTTCATGTTTTTGATAACATTTTAAAAAAATATTCAGAATTTGGGGAAAGAGTTTAGACTTTTTAAAAATAATAACCTGTGATATAGCATAGGCAAATGACACCTAAACGTCTGTTTTTTGGTAATTGGTGCTTCTGTTGCCATGGTGAGGTTCATTTAGGAGATCCATTGGCTGTGGGTGTGTTCACTCATCTCAGCAGTGACCCTCTGTGTATTACTGGTTTGGTTGATATCCTCAGACATGGTGGGGTGTGGGAATCCAGTGAGGAGGATGAATTTGCTTTTTGTCCATTTTAACATTTAATGAGTTGTTTAGGGTTTAAATTGTCTTTGTCTTCTGGTGTTTTTTACTTCCTCTTAGAAACAGACCTGGTACAGAAATCACACTAACCTTTCAGTTTTAGTGAGGTCCTTGTGAGAATTAGAGCTGGAATTTTGACAACCTGTCACTAGTGTAGTAAAATGTTTTTTGTTTTGTTTTGTTTTCAAGCAATCAGGTTTGCATATAACATTATAGGTAAAATACCCGGAGACTGCTCAGGGGTAATGATGTGAACCTGTGCCATTAAGAAAATTAAACCAGTTCATTGCTTTAATGAAATCTTAAGTTTTGCCTAGTTAATAAACAGACATTAGGCATATGAGGCAGTTAAATTCCCTTAACCCTGTTCCAAGAGTGACTGGATCTGCCACATCATTGGCTGTTACATAAAGCTCCTGAGACCACCCACTTTCTCCTCCCCTTTCCCATCCCTGATGGGAACCACAACAACCCATGGCATGTACAGTGTGATGTAACTCAGGCTGCTTGCTTCCGGACCTGCTCCTCACAGCTCTTGCTCAGAAGGGCATTGTTTTTTTAGCTACATCTGGGAGTGCAAACGGAAGCCTGGAGCCCTGGGATAGCTAGCTCTGGCTTTCTTTTTCCTTTGGGTGGCCTGACCTTAGCTATGTAGGCTTGTTTTTCTCTGGCTGTATCTCTTGGCCTGGAAGAGTACTGAGCTGGAAAGAGACAGCATGTGATAGTCTCTGGAACCTGCTTCCCCTGCGAAGTCTTCCCACTTGCTCTGAAGACATGCTGTTGTCTCCCAAATTCTCCTTATCCACCATCCACGTCCGCCTAACTGCCAAAGGACTGCTGCGAAACCTACGGCTTCCTTCGGGGCTCAGGAAAAGCACTGTCATTTTCCACACAGGTTGGTCATGCACAGATCTCTGCTCAGTGGCTGCTTAGGGGAGGGACGTACTGATGAACTTGCAAATGCTTCTCAGATTTCTATGGAGACAGATGATTGGGAAAGAAAGCTCTCTTTAACGAGAGGCTTAACAAACAATAAGCAGTTTTCTCTTGTGTTGAGCAGGAGGGTGCTTTTGTTGTGTGGAGGCAGCTGTAGGCTTGTCTGTGTTTATGGATGCAGGATGGTTGCCTTGGAACTTTCTGGCACTCTTGACCACTGAATCGGTAAAGACTAACACCTGTTAATTCACATGTGTCTTGAAATGATTTTTGGAAATAGGATATGTGATTTCTCTTTGCACTGAGAAAGGAGATGGTTTCTGTGGTTTTGCATTGCAGTTTCTCATTGAGATAGATTATTTCAGTATATGGAAAGATGTCCACATCAAACACTCGTAAAAACATCCCGATGCTTGAGAGGGGCCAGTAAGCGGTCCACAAATTTAGTTTTCTGGTATTCCCAGTAAAAACATTTGTGGACGTAGAATATTGCCCCCATGTCTGTGTTTGCAGTTGCTTTTCATTTTTCTGTGCCCAATATGGAAATCACCCCAGTGCCTGCCTTCAGGCATCTGTAAGCCCATCTGCCTGTGTTCAGACTGCATTGCCTGGTGATGCTGCCTCTCACTTTTCCTAATGATTGTCATGGTGGTTAATTAAGTTCATTTCATTCTGTGATGGCCCAAGTGTCCTTAGAGTTGGTTGGGTCTACTGTGTGTCGGCTTTAACAGGCTTGCTTCATGGGCATGTGAATTTGAGATCCCCGCCCCCCATGCTCTGTGTGTGTGTGTGTGTGTGTGTGTGTGTGTGTGTGTGTGTGTGTGTGTGTGTTTCCTGTGTACCTCTTGTTTTCCAGCTGGCTCGTTGCTGTCCCTGGTGTTTTTTTTTGTTTTTGTTTTTTTGTTTTTTTCTGACTGCTCTTCGTTTTCCCAGAGGCATTTGCCTTCTCTGTGGGATAATCCTGTTTGTTTGTTGTTTTTTTTTTCCCCTCCCAGCATCCCTTCCTTGTTTCATAGCTCCCCTTGGCCTGGCATTTGGGTTGGCTGGCCTTTCCTTCCAGGTCTGGTGACTAAATGAAGGAAGCTGGTGCCAACTTCAGTTCCTTTTTCAGCCCAAATGCCACTGTGCTTCTTTTAGCCATAAAACTGAAGAGGTGGAGACCACGAGTGGAGCGAGTGTCTTCTGAATCCTTGACTTTAATTGCCTGCACCCCCCAAATAAAAAAGGACAAATACATAAAAAAGTGAGAAATACAAGGGTGCTTTGTTATCGCTGTTACTGATTTTTTTATGCCATGTATTTTCATTCTATTCTTTCCTCTCCTCCAGCTCTTCCCAGTCTCTCCCCACTCCCTGCCTACTCAAACAAGTGTGCTTTATGTTAATAATATTTTCTATGGTCCCAAATAGCCTCAAGCAATTTTAATATTTTTTAATTTTAATATTTTTTTAAGTAATGTAGACCACCCCCACCACCCCCACACACACTCTAAGTTAGAAGGACAGCCAGGGAACCAGGGGGTGATAAGATCTAAATACATTATACATGAGTAAATTTTTATAATTAAAAAGGAAGGTCTTGAGGGTGCTGAGGCATCCTAATGTGCCTCTTTATAATGCTAACTTCCTGCCCTTTCCCCATAGCACTCATTGTCATGGTTTCTTGGTTATTTTTCCTATAGTCATTTAACCAGACACAGATGTATAAAAGTCTTTCATAGCCTCGTTTGTTATGCAGAATTGGAATCATGGTCTGTGTTTTATTGCTGGCCTTTGTAAGGTTAATTAATTTAAGAGTTTCATGTTCTACTTTATTCTTTGGTGTGTGGGGGTAGTGCTGGGGACAGGATTGGCTCTTGTACATGCTTAGCTGCCACTCTGCTACCGAACCACACACACAGCCTTTATTCCACTCTTTTTAATAGTTGTGAAACATACCATTGCTCCAGTGAACGATGTTTCATTTATCCTACTAGCTGGGTCTTAGGTTTGTTTGTAGTGTTTTTGTGAAGCAGGTAGCTTGAGCAAAAGACACAAGGCCTTAGTGACCAGAGTTTAGGTAATAGTGGTGTTTTAGCCAGGCCTTATTTTCCAAATTTATACAAATTCATTAGCTGAACTTCATAATGTTTTGACCTAGAATTCGTGCATCAGTGAACAGATCCACCTGCTTTTACGTCAGTAAGTCTGAGGTCCAGATACATGTAAGCACTGCCTTGTTCATATGCTTAGTGAAGGGAGTGCCATTGGTTGCCTTAGTGACGGGGCTACTGGCCTGGATTCCAAGAGTACTGGGATAAATAGGATTGGCATTGGCTCTATTAGTAACTAAGTGGCTACAAACTATGGTAGCCACATGTTCTGCTTTTCAAGGTCCCTGGGCCTCAAATACCATGAACTTCCTAGTTTTGGGCTTTTAAACTCCGAATGTACTACTGCACTTGGAAACTAAGCTAACTACCTCCCAAATCCAATTCATCCTCTTGGCTTGTTTCTCTGTATGACATCATGTTTCTTATCTGGCCATCAACCTTGAGTCATCTTATTATTCATCCTCGGTTATCCACAACAATTAGTTATAAAAACTTAAGACCCCACCCTTGGAGTCACTGCATGTGTTCACTCTGGCCGCCCTCCTCCAGGCACTTATGATAAAGCTTGCTCTTTTGGGAGCTTGGGGATTGGATTGAACCTAGGATCATATGCATTCTAGGCCATTGGTTTACCATTGAACTACATTCCTAGCCTGCTCTTATTAGTGGCAGTAACAAAATACTGATAGTGTCCTGTCAATGCAGCTCACCCCACAGATAGAGCTTTCTGGAGGGCTTCATATTTGCTCTGTGCCACCAACTTTCTGATTCTAACCTCCCATTGCAAGATTAATTCATTCATGTCACATTTGGGTATCTGTGGGGCACGTGCCATCTACCAGGCACAAGTCTCCGTGCTGAGAAAATAGCTGGGGCTAGGTCTCACACAGCTCTGTGCCTTCCTTAAACCCATAATTGGACAGGAAACAGGCAATCATGTAGGGCGTGGCAGGGGCCCTCAGGTGGTTCTTGTTACCTTTATCCAGGTGTTCCAGAAGGTGTGCCTTTGAAGTCAGCTCCTTAGGATAAGTGGACCTAGCTGAGAAGTGAAACTTGTTTTAGAGAAAAATGACATTGAAGGCCTAGAGAGGTGGTTCCTCCAAAGAAAGAAGAGAACTGGAATATTTCTAGCATGTGATGAGATAGAGGCTGGGAACAGACCCCTGGTCAAAGCGTGGAACAAGTGCACAGGGCACTGTGCATTGTGGGAAATTATTATTGACAACGTGTGCCACTGAATTAGGGGTGTAATTTTTTTTTTCCCTGTAAATAAGGACTGGAAGAGAGAGCCACTCTGGTAGGGATCTTTGGTGATACAGGAAGATGACAAACAGGAATGAAGACTCCAGATTAGGGAGGATCCCTGAAAGTCTGGAATGACCTCACTAATAGTCCCAAGTTTCTGTCGAGAGTATTTTGTGACATATTAAGCTAAGCTAAGGGTATTTCAGGTTCTTATCACAATACACTGGTCCTAATTTTTCTGATGGCTCACTATAAGGGAAATATGCTTGGTCCCCAGACTGATAGCTGGGAAACCAGCATGGGACGGATCCAGACCCCATGAATGTGGGTGTCAGTGAGGAGACCTTGGAAATCCATGGGGCCTGCTGTAGTAGATCAGAACTTATCCCTAGCATAGGAATAATACACTATAGAGGGATACTCCCTGAGCCTAGACACACAGGGGAGAGCCTAGGCCCTATCCCTAGACTCTGAAGACCCCTTATGGAAGCCCTCACCCTCCCTGGGGAGCAGAAAGGGTATGGGGTAGGTAGGGTATTAGTTGGGGGGGGGAGAAGAGGGAGAGGAAACTGGGATTGAGATGTAAAACAATCTTGTTTCTAATTCAAATAAAAAAATAAATATCCCTTGCCTCTCAATTCAGTTTTCTTTCTAAGTTGGGCATAAACCCATATTAATTATTAAAGATTGTATCACTTGATCCCCAAATACTTAATGTTCTCTTTGACGCAAGGGAAGGCAGTTAATTACATTAAGAATTTTGAATTATTTTTGCTGGGGTAGTGAACTGAAAAGTGATTGTTGCAATGCTGTGTAGTAATTTCCTCC
The DNA here is from genome assembly GCF_003668045.3 of Cricetulus griseus. Lineage (NCBI taxonomy): Eukaryota > Metazoa > Chordata > Mammalia > Rodentia > Cricetidae > Cricetulus > Cricetulus griseus. Next base: position 44,781,105 of record NW_023276807.1, read on the forward strand.
CAGTGTGGAAATTTCCTAGTAATTTCCTGTCTAGTGTGGAAGATCTTTAAGACTCAGGAAGTCCCTGAAACAGACCAGATGCATGAGGCTCCTCCCTCCTGAATTTATATGAGCAGTGAGGACTCCCCAGACACTCTCAGACAAGCAGAGCTACCCAGAAGAAACTCAGATTAGCTAAGCTGCCTGGAAGAGGCAGAAGCAGCTGAGCTGAATGACTTAGCAGAGACACTCGCCCACCTGGTGAGCTGCCTCCTGGCCAATGAGTGGCTGGTTCCCAGCTTTTGTCAGCCATCTCCCAAGGTGGGGTGGCTTTTGGTGATGTAACTGTCTTTGAGTCATTTCTATTCCTGTAAGTAACCCCAATAAAATCCCATCAGTTCATTGAGTTGGACTTTGGTGGTATCCTTACTTTGATCTGTTCTTGGTGCCCTATCTGGGGTGAATAGATGCTGTTCATGTCTCCCCAGATATGACATGTAGGCAGGTCTGAGTTTGATCCCAGTGTTGGAGTAGAGGTGGGAAGGGGCCGGTAACTAGCAGTGGAAAGTATTGAGGAAGAACAAAGCAGCATTAGTACAAAATACTCATTTACTTGAGGCAGTACTAAAGAGAACAATTGTGACTACACAGCGTGTGAATGAAATCTATTCAATTATGGTGAAATCCATCAGGCTATGTTCTTGTATTGGGTGTTCACTTTGAAAAAACTTCTTTTAGAATTGCTCTAGGCATGAAAGCCAGACAGTTGAGGAAGTCTGAGATGGAGCTGTCTGTGCATGGCTCTGCAGTCAAGACTGGTGTTACTCCTTTCTTATGGGTAGGAAGGAAGCAAAGGAAATGGGGAAGGAGGTGGCGGCAGATCCCAGAAATTCCAGTCTCTTGGGCTAGATCTCGGTCACATGCCTACTCTACCAGAAAGAGAGGCTGAGAAACCTGAGTATTTGCCTTCTCTAGTTTTTGAAGCATAGGTATGTCTGTCCCCCAAAGGCAGTGCAGTTATTTCTCAGAGGCTCTCACTGGTCACTTATGAATGAAGGGAAGAGCATTACTGAACAAATGGAATCCATAACAGACTTTGCTGCATTTTTACTCTAAAATAATACAAATTGGTTTTGGCGTTAGGTATTTGTAATAAGTGTAATTTGGTGTTAAGTATTTGCTTTTCTGTTATTATAATAGTACTTTGAACAAAACCAACCTCCAGAGGTTGTTTGTTATAAGTTATAGTCCACCACCAAGGAAAGCCATGGCAGGAACCTGGAGGCAAGAACTGAAGCCGAGACCATGGAGGAGCACTGCTTGCTGGATGGCTTTCCCTGGCTTTTGCTTATCCACCTTTCTTATACAAGCCAGGCCAACTGGCCAAGTGATGCAGCTGCTGACAGTGGATTGCGCCCCTTGCACCAATTAGCAATTAATAAAATGCCCCACAGACACAGTCCCCCGGCTGATCTGATGGAGGTAATTCCTCACTTAAAGGTCCTCCTACTCAGGTGACTAGTTTATGTCAAGTTGGCAAAAACTAGCTTCAACTTTCAAGCTATTTTATTATTGGATGAAGTCTTAATATTTGACTGCAGTTACTTGAAATACTTTAGCTTTTTCATTTTAAAATAATGCATTGAGGAAGATGTTGTGCATTTCAGATGTGTCTCTTATATCCTTAATATTTTATTAGTGAAGCATTTATGGTGGTTATTCATATACTATTAAGATAAATGTGTTTTTTCCAAACACCAAAACAATAGGTATCAATGAAGCCATTATGAATAGTTTCCATAATATACACATACATTTCCATGATATACACATAAATTTATATGCAAAAAAGAGATTTGGTTATTAGTAGGTTATTATTGGCCTCTTATGTATAAGAGGCCAGATTGACGGATAACAGAACCTGTACCATACTTGACTGTGCTAATGTATATCTGCATCATCCTTTTGCTCTCTAGAAGCTATCTTGATGACTTCACCGGCCTCTGAGCACACTGGTTACTTACCAAGAATATAGAGAATCATTATTAAAATAGCATGTATTGTGGCTGGGTTGTGACACATGTGTTTAATCCCTGCACCTAGCAAACAGAAGCGGGTAGGCCAGCTTGGTCTGCGTAGCAAGGTCCAGGTCAGCCAGAGCCACATATAACACAGACAGACAAAACAGCCCAATAATATGCACTGTGACACTTTGGCTTAGCTTTAAAGCATATTTTAGAGCTAATTTACTAGTAGTGTGTGCAGAGCTGAGCATGGTGGCACCCATTCATAATCTTAGCACTTGGGAGACAGAGGCAGTTTTGAGAGATAAAGGTCAGCCTGTGCTATAGCAAGACCCTGTCCCCTCTCCCACACAAAGCACATTACTGTAGTCTTAGGGAAAAAAAGACAGCAGTTGGGGTTGCATTCCCCTTTGCTGCTTTGATGGTCTTGAAAGTCCTTTTATCTGTGATTGTGTAGCTCAGGGGAAAATGAATACCAGGAAATCTTTGAGGGGCTGTATTAGTTACTTCTCTGTTGCTTTGATAAATACCATGACCAAAGGCCACTTTTAGAGGAAGGGTTTCATTGGACTTATGGCTACAGAGGATTGGATTCTATAATAGCAGAGGGAAGACATGGTATCAGGTGCCTGGCTGAAGCAACAGCTGAGAGTTCACACCTTGTTACACACGTAGGAAGCAGAGAGAACTAACTGGAGGTCTTTGGATACTTCGAAGTCCACCCCTAGTGAGACACCTCCATCAAGGCGACACCTCCTAATTCTCCCCAAACAGTCACCAGTGGGGACCAAGATTTCAAAAGCCAAGACTTAAAGTTGAATATCTCATTCAAACTGTCATGGGACTGAGAGATTTGCCCTTTTCCCTGTGATTTCTATAACCTGGTTTCAGGTACCTCCCACTTTGGGAGTTAATATTTTGAGAATGAGGTTCTCTTTTTTTTTTAATAGGTACTCCTAAAATTAATGTTTTAACTGGCTATTTGAATTTGGTTTCTTTTGCAAGAGAATCAACTGTGCTTAATCATAGTAATGAGATGGTTGGTTTTTTTTCATTTTTAACAACTTTGGTACATTTTGGAGACCCTGTTACTTCTCAGTGTGTTATATCAACAAGTGTCTATACTCAGCTGTTGGGTTTCAGAAGTGTCCTTTTATGACAAACACAATTGCAACATGATATGAGCAATGGAGCTACCATCTGTAGCTACACAGTGCTCACCCACAGGGTATGGCCTTAGTGACATAACAGTGACATCATCTGAATTGACTTAGTTCAGTATGTAAAAAGCACAGAGGACAAAATATTTGCAAGTTGTAAATCTTACACGCTCTGGAGGAGTAACTCCAAGAAGGCATTGCTTGTTTGTGTGATCAGTTCCTAGTGGTGACAGGACATTGTTTGGGGTATTATATTCTTCCATATGTTTAATTAGAAAAAACATGTTGATGCATGTTGTCATTGCTAAAATTAAAAGACATATCTTGGCATAAGCAGGCTTTTTGTTACTGAGCAGTTTTTTAGTTCTTTAGTACGATTGGAATGTCAAGAGGATTAAGACAAAAGGAAACAAACAAACAAAAAAGCCCATAAAATGTTACTCTTGAGATGGAGATGCAACCGGTGGATGGTGACACATGATTTAATCCCACCACTAGGGAGGCCAAGGCAGGCTTGTGTCTGTGAGTTTAAGGCCAGCTTGGTCTAGACAACATGCTCCAGGATAGTGAGGGCTACATAGAGAGACACTGTCTAAATAAATAAAAGGTACCTCAGTTGGTTGCATGTTAGCCTAGCATGCATGAAGCATTGGGTTCAATCCCAACTATATAAGCCATGCATGGTGTTGCATGACTGCCATCCTAGCATTCTGGAAGTGGAGGCAGGAGAATTAAAAATTAAAGGTCTTCCTTGAATATATAGGAAACTGTGTTTATGCTAATGTTTGCTGACATAAGTAATTATTTAAATTTTTTGATAAGGGTTGTGCAGATTACCACCACTGTTAAATTGATGGAACCAGAATGTGTGTGTACATAGTCCAGTGTGTTGGGGGCAGTCTCTAGGCATTCTTTAGGCTTGATTGCACCTTGAGAAAATTACATGGCAGGTGATTAGTCTGAAGAGCATGTGAGTTTGGAATGGGCTATTTTTGGAGATTTGGGAACAGAGGGTGAGAGAAGGTACTAACACCTTCCTCACAAGCCACTCCACACTCCTCCTCTCTTCCCGCCCTTGCCCTCATTCTCCATGTCAGTCTGAAAGTTCCCAGCTGGAAGCCTGGGCTTCACAGATGCCTCTTGATCTAACTGGCTCTGAGGGTCTCTTGCTCTTTGCCTCATAAACTATTCTATCTCTCTTCACTGTCATGGACCCCAGTCTTTGGGCCTTCCTACTGGCCTCTCTGTCTCTGGTTTCCTCTCTTTCGGTCTTCCTTTCACAGGACCTGCCACCACTGTTTTCTGTTTCCTACAGGATAAAATCTTGCACCGTGCACATGCTTTTGCTCCTGCTGGTTCCCAGTGGCTTCATTTTACTTTGGGATTGATGGTTGTGTTGAGATGCACAGGCTTTTGGGGGCTTGGAGTGTCTGCCTTTGTGCTTTCTGGCTTTGTCTTCATTTCCTGGCTACCTCCTTCACTTACATGTCTGCCACATGAGCAAATTTGGTCAAGACACACCTAGGTCATTCTCTACACTCCCACCCCACTGTGTGTATCTGACTATCATATCACATATCATGTCATACTCTCCAAGACTGGTGACATACTTCTGTCTGCTGCACAAGTTTCTTAAGAACCAGGGCCAGTTTGTTAGGATGCATTCCATAGACAGGTACAGCCTGCAAAGTAGCCATTTAGATAACCATGGCGTATCTGGATGCTCATTTATATTAGAAAGCATATTTTCATTGGTTCTCATAAACCCTTTAGTTTCATGGAGTGTTGCAAGACAAAAATCCCATCATCAAATGCTAAGGAGACACCAACTGCAAAAACAAGTACATGGCTTTCCTATTGGAACTTTGAGATGTGGGATTGGGAAAAGTGCAGAAATACGGGAATTGTTCAGCTGTATAGCATAGTGGAGGCTCAGGTTGTCTTCCTGCATTCCAGAGCAATGCTATCCTCTGAGATGATCCCTGCTGAGCCCCCAATATCCTCCCCTTCACATCCCCCACTACCCCTGTAATCATAGATTATAATCAGTAGTAGTGAGTAGGCCAACATGTACAGAAAAATAGATTCATCCATAGTTTGTCTTGCTGCTTCATGGAACTCAGGACACTTTCTTACTGGTCTTTTCTCTGAGATTTTAACAACTTGGGAATCAAGCAAATTCTATAAATGGATGGCTTGTTTAGCCAGAGCTTGGGTTTTTCCTAAGCTTGTTCCTGTGCTAGGCTTTGAGTTGGCTCTAAGCCTCTTTCTAAAGATGTTTAGCAATGAGATGGGCATCCATTTAATGGAGCAACTCTTTTTTCCCCCTGTAATATGATAAATTAACCCTTTGGGCTAATTATTTAGCTGTTTTTCAAGTGAGCAGGGGTTTTTTTCTTCCTAAAGATTTATTATGTACACAGTGTTCTGTCTGCATTTATTCCTGCAGGCCAGAAGAGGGTGCCAGATCTCATTACATATGGTTGTAAGCCAGCACATGTAGTTGCTGGGAATTGAACTCAGGACCTCTGGAAGAACAGCTAGGGCTCTTAACCACTGAACCATCAGCTCCAAGCTGTTTTTTTAAAATTTCTTTTTCATTTCTTCCTTTTATTGAAATAGATTCTTTACTCATACAATATATCTTGATGATAGTCTTCTCCATCCCTGTACTCCTCCATTTCTCCCCACCTTCTTTTTCCCCCTGGATCTACTCCATTTCCATATCCCATTAGAAAAGAACTGGCTTCTAAGAAATAACAAACATGACAAAATAAGATGAAGCAAAAACATACCACAGTTGGACACAGCAACCCAACAGGAGGATAAGAGTCCTACGAGTCAGAGACCTACTCATTCTCACAGTTAGGAGTCCCATAAAAAATACTAACCTAATAGTGATAATATAAACACTCAGGACCTGGTGCAGACCCATGTAGGTCCTATGCTTGCTGCTTCAGTCTCAGGGAGCTCATATGCATCTTGCTTAGTTGGTACAAAGGGCCTTGTTCCTCTGGTGTCTTCCATTCCCCCCCCCTAAAATCTTTCTGCCTCCTCTTCTTCCTCGAGGGACCCCAGAGCTGGGTGGAGGATTTGATGAAGACCCCCCTCTCTCTATTTCTCTCTCTGAATAATGTCTGGCTGTGGGTTCTGCATCTGTTCCCATCTGCCACCAAAGAAGCCTCTCTGATGATGACCAGATAAGACAGTGTATGAGTAATACCAGAACACCATTAGTCATTTTATTTTCTTCCAGACAGGGTTTCTCTGCGTAGCTTTGGAAACTGTCCTGGAACTTACCCTGTAGACCTGTAAGCCAGGCTGGCCTCAGACTCTCAGAGATCCACCTGACTCTGCCTCCCAAGTGCTGGGATTAAAGGTTTAAAGGCATGGGCCACCACCACCTGGCTGGAGTAATTTCTTGATTTTTGTTTTAAACCCAGTCATGTTTGGTTTTACCTTAGGTCTCTGCACTACCTAGTCTCTGGTTCTTGGTTACCCAAGTATTGTTAGGCATGGATTCTCTCTCCTGGAAATCAAATATTGGTTGGTTACTCTCAAGTTCTTTGCCATCATTGCCCTGACATGCTTTGCAGGCAGAACAGGCGGTAGTCCAAAGGTTGGTGTTCATGTTTCTCTTTCAGTAGCCTGCAGAGGTCCCCACACCAGAGAAACTAGGATATAGGGATGAAGGCTCCAGATAGGCACCAGTTTTACTTTTCCATGCTCAATGAGCTGCCTGGTGTTGTCCTTGGCAATGGAGCCCCACTGTTGGTTTTCCAGAGAGCAGCCATTTGTTTTAGCAATAGCCTGTGTTGTTTGGGAATTTCTATGGAACTTACTTGGCCAACAACTCAATTGAATGCAACCAAGTCTCACCACTGGCAGCATGCCCTGGTGACAAGAGGTGACCTGCTGAGACTCCATATTCCCCATTTTTAGGAGTCCTCATTATAGGATCACTTCCATACATTCCAGGAAGTTTCCACTGTACTAGGTTTCCAAATGTCCCCCAATTCCAGCCATCTCTCCCCACACTCTTCCTCCACCCCATCTCCCCCTACCTCACTCTATCATCCTCACCTGCCCCCAGTCTGCCTGTAAAATCTATTTCCCCTACCTCGGGAAATTCATGCATCCCCCTAGACCTCTCCTCTTTACCCAACCTCTCTGGTTCTACAGATTGTAGCTGTGTTATCATTTACTTAATGTCTAATATCCAGTTACAAGCAAGTACATACCATGTTTATCTTTCTGGGTCTGGGTTACCTTACTCAGGATGATTTGTTTTCTAGTTCCATTCATCAGCCTGCAAATTTCATGATTAAAAAAAAATACTCCATTGTGTAAATGTACTACATTTTGTTTATCCATTCTTCAGTTGAGGGACATCTTGGTTGTTTCCAGTTTCTGGCTATTATGAATAAAGCTACAATGAACATGGTTGAGTAAGTGTCCTTGTGATAGAATGGAGCGTCCTTTGGGTATATGCCCAAGAGTAGTAAAGATGTATCTTGAGGTGGATCAATTCCTAACTTTCTGAAAAACATCCATAATGATTTCCAAAGTGGCTGTACAAGTTTGCAGTTTCATCAACAATGGAGGAGTGTTTCCCTTGCTCCACATCCTCACCAGCAAGAGTTGTCACTTGTTTTGATTTTAGCCATTCTGACAGATGTAAGATGGAATCTCAAAGTACATTTGATTTGCATTTCCCTGATGGCTAAGGATATTGAACATTTAAGTGTTTTTCAGCCATTTGAGTTTCCTCTATAGAGAATTCTGTTAAATCAGTATTCCATTTTTAAAATTGGATTATTTGGTTTTTCGGTATCTAGTTTCTTGAGCTCTTTATATATTTTGATTTTAGCCTTCTATTGCATGTGGAGTTGGTAAAAATCTTTCCCATTCTGTAGGCTGGTGCTTTGTCTAAATGATGGCATCCTTTGCCCTACAGAGGCTTTTCAGTTCAGGAGGCCCCATATTAAGTGTTGATGTTAGTGCCTGTGTTACTGTTGTTCTGTTCAGGAAGTTGTCTTCTGTGTCAGTGTGTTCAAGGCTATTCCCCACTTTCTTTTCTATCAGGTTCAGTGCATTTGTATTTATGTTGAAGTCTTTGATCCACTTGGACTTGAATTTTGTGCATGGTGATACATAGATCTATTTTCATTCTTCTACATGCAGACATCCAGCTTGTTCAGCACCATTTGTTGAAGACACTGTGTTTTTTCCAGTGTGTATTTCTTATAAAAAAAATCAGGTGTCCATATGTGTGTTCATTCATGTCTGGGTCTTCAATTAAATTCCGTTGATCAAATGTGCTTTGTTTAAGTGACAATACCATGAGGTTTTTATTATTATAGCTCTTAGTACAACTTGAAATTGAAAGTGTTGAGACCTGCAGCAGTTCTTTAATTGTTCAAGATTGTTTCAGCTATCCTGTGTTTTTGCTTTTCCATGTGAAGTTGAGAATTGTTCTTTCAAGATCTATAAAGAATTGTATTGAAACTTTGATGGAGATTGTATTGAATCTATGAATTGCTTTTGGTAAGATTGCCATTTTTACTATGTTGTTCCTGCCAATCCATGAACATGGAAGATCTTTCCATCTTATATTTTCTTCAGCTTCTTTCTTCAAAGACTTGAAGTTTTTTTTTTTTTTTTTAATCATACAAGTCTTTCATTTGACTTGGTTAGAGTTACCTCCAAGATATTTTACACTATTTGAGGCTGTTGTGAAGGGTGTTGTTTCCCTAATTCTTTCTCAGCCCATTGGGCTATTGATTGTTTTTAATTTTTTGTATCCAGCTACTTTGCTGCAAGTGCTTATCAGCTGTAGGCAGGGTTTTTCATAGGGATTGCAGGTTCCCCAATAAATGATGCAGATACTTACTATTAATTTTAAATACTCAGCCAAAGCTTAGGCTTGTTACTAACTAGCTCTTACATCTTAAATCAACCCATCTTTCTTACATACACTCGTACCAGGTGATGGTTCCTTTTATCAGTAAGACATGTTCATCTTGCCTCTCCCCATGTCTCCTCACAATTCCACTCTTCTTCCCCTTGCCTCCTTTTCTCTGACTACAAGTCCCAGCTAACCTTTTCCTGCCTAGCCACCATTAGCTCTTGATTAAACCAGTAAGAGCAATGCATAGTCACAGTGTACAAAAAGATTATTCTACAACAATCAGCTGTAGGAATTACCTGATGGAATTTTTAGGGTCACTTATAGTATATCATCTGCAAATAAAGATACTTTAACTTCCTCCTTTATAATTTGTATCCTCTTGATCTCCTTCAGTTGTTTTATTGGTCTAGCTAAGACTTGAAGTACTATATTTAATAGATAGTGAGCAATCTTGTCTTGTTCCTGATTTTTTGTGGAATGGTGAGCTTTTGAGAGGCCTGCACAATGGCTCATCAAGTGAAGGTACCTGCCATCAAGCCTGAATACCTGTGTTAAGACCCAGGACTCTCATCTTGTACAAGTGTGTTTTCCCATACCAAACCCATTGTAATATGGGTCAAAAGTGGTAGTGATACTACTTTGTTGATAATATTAAGGTTTCAGATTAAACTGATCCATTGAAACTAGATCATGTTGTATTAATAGGTACAATAAGCAAAATCGTTTATATTAAGATACAGACACATAATTAAAACAGTAACATCCTCATCCTGGTAAACTTGTGAGGGCATGGACAGATAGATGGCCACCGTTTGCTTCATATTATGCTAAGTTTATCATATTATGATGATTTCATGTAAATAATAAATCTCACAGGGCTCAGGGGAAACGCTTGGCTTTTCACGTGATGAAGCAACCTGTTTATATGAGCCTCTGGGCTTTGAGTATCACTGGAGATTTTTTTTATCCTCTCCGATCCTCAGTCAAACCAGGAATGGGGACAGGGAAGGACTTGTGAACTGGGTCATTGACTGCCATGTAGGATTGTTGTCCTAAGGGAGTATAGTATGTGGAGCAAAGATTGAGGTCACAGTGTGCTTGTCTATCCCCACGTATAGGATATCCTACACAATGGAAGGTGTGTACTTAGAAAAATAATGTCGATGTGTCGTTTCCTCCTTGACTGTCAATTTTGTTCAATTCTTAACAAATCCTATGTTTGAATTCTGCTCTACACTGTTCTAGGAAAGGTTCTGAGTAGATTGTGTTTTCCTGCCCATTAAGTGTTGAGTAAGGACCTAAGTGCTCAAAATCTATTTTAACTGTTTTGAAAATAATTTTCTTTATTTCTTAATTTTGTATTAAAACTTATGTAGAGAATAGTTACCCTGTCACTTTAAAGTCTGAAAATGGGGCTAGGTGAGATGGCGCTGTGGGTGAGAGTGTTCCTGTGCCAAGTATGAGAATTGCATTTTTGAATCCTTAGGACTGAGGTAAGGATCTGGCATGGCT